>NW_027457826.1:0-215000 GCF_050624435.1 Tenrec ecaudatus
CCTAGGGCTCCCCTCCCGGGGCTCCCTAAGCCTAGGGCTCCCCCCTCCCAGGGGGAACCCTAAGCCTAGGGCTCCCCTCCCGGGGGCTCCCTAAGCCTAGGGCTCCCCCCTCCCAGGGGGAACCCTAAGCCTAGGGCTCCCCTCCCGGGGGCTCCCTAAGCCTAGGGCTCCCCCTCCCAGGGGGAACCCTAAGCCTAGGGCTCCCCTCCCGGGGGCTCCCTAAGCCTAGGGCTCCCCCCTCCCAGGGGGAACCCTAAGCCTAGGGCTCCCCTCCCGGGGGCTCCCTAAGCCTAGGGCTCCCCCCTCCCAGGGGGAACCCTAAGCCTAGGGCTCCCCTCCCGGGGGCTCCCTAAGCCTAGGGCTCCCCCCTCCCAGGGGGAACCCTAAGCCTAGGGCTCCCCTCCCGGGGGCTCCCTAAGCCTAGGGCTCCCCCTCCCAGGGGGAACCCTAAGCCTAGGGCTCCCCTCCCGGGGGCTCCCTAAGCCTAGGGCTCCCCCCTCCCAGGGGGAACCCTAAGCCTAGGGCTCCCCTCCCGGGGGCTCCCTAAGCCTAGGGCTCCCCCTCCCAGGGGGAACCCTAAGCCTAGGGCTCCCCTCCCGGGGGCTCCCTAAGCCTAGGGCTCCCCCCTCCCAGGGGGAACCCTAAGCCTAGGGCTCCCCAGGCTGGGGCTCCCTAAGCCTAGGGCTCCCCCCTCCCAGGGGGAACCCTAAGCCTAGGGCTCCCCAGCCTGGGGCTCCCTAAGCCTAGGGCTCCCCCCTCCCAGGGGGAACCCTAAGCCTAGGGCTCCCCTCCCGGGGGCTCCCTAAGCCTAGGGCTCCCCCCTCCCAGGGGGAACCCTAAGCCTAGGGCTCCCCAGGGCTGGGGCTCCCTAAGCCTAGGGCTCCCCCCTCCCAGGGGGAACCCTAAGCCTAGGGCTCCCCAGGGCTGGGGCTCCCTAAGCCTAGGGCTCCCCCCTCCCAGGGGAACCCGGGGAACCCTAAGCCTAGGGCTCCCCAGGGCTGGGGCTCCCTAAGCCTAGGGCTCCCCCCTCCCAGGGGGAACCCTAAGCCTAGGGCTCCCCAGGCTGGGGCTCCCTAAGCCTAGGGCTCCCCCCTCCCAGGGGGAACCCTAAGCCTAGGGCTCCCCAGGGCTGGGGCTCCCTAAGCCTAGGGCTCCCCCCTCCCAGGGGAACCCTAAGCCTAGGGCTCCCCAGGGCTGGGGCTCCCTAAGCCTAGGGCTCCCCCCTCCCAGGGGGAACCCTAAGCCTAGGGCTCCCCAGGGCTGGGGCTCCCTAAGCCTAGGGCTCCCCCCTCCCAGGGGGAACCCTAGCCTAGGGCTCCCCAGGGCTGGGGCTCCCTAAGCCTAGGGCTCCCCCCTCCCAGGGGGAACCCTAAGCCTAGGGCTCCCCAGGCTGGGGCTCCCTAAGCCTAGGGCTCCCCCCTCCCAGGGGGAACCCTAAGCCTAGGGCTCCCCTCCCGGGGGCTCCCTAAGCCTAGGGCTCCCCCTCCCAGGGGGAACCCTAAGCCTAGGGCTCCCCTCCCGGGGGCTCCCTAAGCCTAGGGCTCCCCCCTCCCAGGGGGAACCCTAAGCCTAGGGCTCCCCTCCCGGGGGCTCCCTAAGCCTAGGGCTCCCCCCTCCCAGGGGGAACCCTAAGCCTAGGGCTCCCCTCCCGGGGGCTCCCTAAGCCTAGGCTCCCCCCTCCCAGGGGGAACCCTAAGCCTAGGGCTCCCCTCCCGGGGCTCCCTAAGCCTAGGGCTCCCCCCTCCCAGGGGGAACCCTAAGCCTAGGCTCCCCTCCCGGGGGCTCCCTAAGCCTAGGGCTCCCCCTCCCAGGGGGAACCCTAAGCCTAGGGCTCCCCTCCCGGGGGCTCCCTAAGCCTAGGCTCCCCCCTCCCAGGGGGAACCCTAAGCCTAGGGCTCCCCTCCCGGGGGCTCCCTAAGCCTAGGGCTCCCCCTCCCAGGGGGAACCCTAAGCCTAGGGCTCCCCTCCCGGGGGCTCCCTAAGCCTAGGGCTCCCCCCTCCCAGGGGGAACCCTAAGCCTAGGGCTCCCCTCCCGGGGGCACCCTAAGCCTAGGGCTCCCCCCTCCCAGGGGGAACCCTAAGCCTAGGGCTCCCCTCCCGGGGGCACCCTAAGCCTAGGGCTCCCCCCTCCCAGGGGGAACCCTAAGCCTAGGGCTCCCCTCCCGGGGGCTCCCTAAGCCTAGGGCTCCCCCCTCCCAGGGGGAACCCTAAGCCTAGGGCTCCCCTCCCGGGGCTCCCTAAGCCTAGGGCTCCCCCCTCCCAGGGGGAACCCTAAGCCTAGGGCTCCCCTCCCGGGGGCTCCCTAAGCCTAGGCTCCCCCCTCCCAGGGGGAACCCTAAGCCTAGGGCTCCCCTCCCGGGGGCTCCCTAAGCCTAGGGCTCCCCCCTCCCAGGGGGAACCCTAAGCCTAGGGCTCCCCTCCCGGGGGCTCCCTAAGCCTAGGGCTCCCCCCTCCCAGGGGGACCCTAAGCCTAGGGCTCCCCTCCCGGGGGCTCCCTAAGCCTAGGGCTCCCCCCTCCCAGGGGGAACCCTAAGCCTAGGGCTCCCCTCCCGGGGGCTCCCTAAGCCTAGGGCTCCCCCCTCCCAGGGGGAACCCTAAGCCTAGGGCTCCCCTCCCGGGGGCTCCCTAAGCCTAGGGCTCCCCCCTCCCAGGGGGAACCCTAAGCCTAGGGCTCCCCTCCCGGGGGCTCCCTAAGCCTAGGGCTCCCCCCTCCCAGGGGAACCCTAAGCCTAGGGCTCCCCTCCCGGGGGCTCCCTAAGCCTAGGGCTCCCCCCTCCCAGGGGGAACCCTAAGCCTAGGGCTCCCCTCCCGGGGGCTCCCTAAGCCTAGGGCTCCCCCCTCCCAGGGGGAACCCTAAGCCTAGGGCTCCCCTCCCGGGGGCTCCCTAAGCCTAGGGCTCCCCCCTCCCAGGGGGAACCCTAAGCCTAGGCTCCCCTCCCGGGGGCTCCCTAAGCCTAGGGCTCCCCCCTCCCAGGGGGAACCCTAAGCCTAGGGCTCCCCTCCCGGGGGCTCCCTAAGCCTAGGGCTCCCCCCTCCCAGGGGGAACCCTAAGCCTAGGGCTCCCCTCCCGGGGGCTCCCTAAGCCTAGGGCTCCCCCCTCCCAGGGGGAACCCTAAGCCTAGGGCTCCCCTCCCGGGGGCTCCCTAAGCCTAGGGCTCCCCCCTCCCAGGGGGAACCCTAAGCCTAGGGCTCCCCTCCCGGGGGCTCCCTAAGCCTAGGGCTCCCCCCTCCCAGGGGGAACCCTAAGCCTAGGGCTCCCCTCCCGGGGGCTCCCTAAGCCTAGGGCTCCCCCCTCCCAAGGGGAACCCTAAGCCTAGGGCTCCCCTCCCGGGGGCTCCCTAAGCCTAGGGCTCCCCCCTCCCAGGGGGAACCCTAAGCCTAGGGCTCCCCTCCCGGGGGCTCCCTAAGCCTAGGGCTCCCCCCTCCCAGGGGGAACCCTAAGCCTAGGGCTCCCCTCCCGGGGGCTCCCTAAGCCTAGGGCTCCCCCCTCCCAGGGGGAACCCTAAGCCTAGGGCTCCCCTCCCGGGGGCTCCCTAAGCCTAGGGCTCCCCCCTCCCAGGGGGAACCCTAAGCCTAGGGCTCCCCTCCCGGGGGCTCCCTAAGCCTAGGGCTCCCCCCTCCCAGGGGGAACCCTAAGCCTAGGGCTCCCCTCCCGGGGGCTCCCTAAGCCTAGGGCTCCCCCCTCCCAGGGGGAACCCTAAGCCTAGGGCTCCCCTCCCGGGGGCTCCCTAAGCCTAGGGCTCCCCCCTCCCAGGGGGAACCCTAAGCCTAGGGCTCCCCTCCCGGGGGCTCCCTAAGCCTAGGGCTCCCCCCTCCCAGGGGGAACCCTAAGCCTAGGGCTCCCCTCCCGGGGGCTCCCTAAGCCTAGGGCTCCCCCCTCCCAGGGGGAACCCTAAGCCTAGGGCTCCCCTCCCGGGGGCTCCCTAAGCCTAGGGCTCCCCCCTCCCAGGGGGAACCCTAAGCCTAGGGCTCCCCTCCCGGGGGCTCCCTAAGCCTAGGGCTCCCCCCTCCCAGGGGGAACCCTAAGCCTAGGGCTCCCCTCCCGGGGGCTCCCTAAGCCTAGGGCTCCCCCCTCCCAGGGGGAACCCTAAGCCTAGGGCTCCCCTCCCGGGGGCTCCCTAAGCCTAGGGCTCCCCCCTCCCAGGGGGAACCCTAAGCCTAGGGCTCCCCTCCCGGGGGCTCCCTAAGCCTAGGGCTCCCCCCTCCCAGGGGGAACCCTAAGCCTAGGGCTCCCCTCCCGGGGGCTCCCTAAGCCTAGGGCTCCCCCCTCCCAGGGGGAACCCTAAGCCTAGGGCTCCCCTCCCGGGGGCTCCCTAAGCCTAGGGCTCCCCCCTCCCAGGGGGAACCCTAAGCCTAGGGCTCCCCTCCCGGGGGCTCCCTAAGCCTAGGGCTCCCCCCTCCCAGGGGGAACCCTAAGCCTAGGGCTCCCCTCCCGGGGGCTCCCTAAGCCTAGGGCTCCCCCCTCCCAGGGGGAACCCTAAGCCTAGGGCTCCCCTCCCGGGGGCTCCCTAAGCCTAGGGCTCCCCCCTCCCAGGGGGAACCCTAAGCCTAGGGCTCCCCTCCCGGGGGCTCCCTAAGCCTAGGGCTCCCCCCTCCCAGGGGGAACCCTAAGCCTAGGGCTCCCCTCCCGGGGGCTCCCTAAGCCTAGGGCTCCCCCCTCCCAGGGGGAACCCTAAGCCTAGGGCTCCCCTCCCGGGGGCTCCCTAAGCCTAGGGCTCCCCCCTCCCAGGGGGAACCCTAAGCCTAGGGCTCCCCTCCCGGGGGCTCCCTAAGCCTAGGGCTCCCCCCTCCCAGGGGGAACCCTAAGCCTAGGGCTCCCCTCCCGGGGGCTCCCTAAGCCTAGGGCTCCCCCCTCCCAGGGGGAACCCTAAGCCTAGGGCTCCCCTCCCGGGGGCTCCCTAAGCCTAGGGCTCCCCCCTCCCAGGGGGAACCCTAAGCCTAGGGCTCCCCTCCCGGGGGCTCCCTAAGCCTAGGGCTCCCCCCTCCCAGGGGGAACCCTAAGCCTAGGGCTCCCCTCCCGGGGGCTCCCTAAGCCTAGGGCTCCCCCCTCCCAGGGGGAACCCTAAGCCTAGGGCTCCCCTCCCGGGGGCTCCCTAAGCCTAGGGCTCCCCCCTCCCAGGGGGAACCCTAAGCCTAGGGCTCCCCTCCCGGGGGCTCCCTAAGCCTAGGGCTCCCCCCTCCCAGGGGGAACCCTAAGCCTAGGGCTCCCCTCCCGGGGGCTCCCTAAGCCTAGGGCTCCCCCCTCCCAGGGGGAACCCTAAGCCTAGGGCTCCCCTCCCGGGGGCTCCCTAAGCCTAGGGCTCCCCCCTCCCAGGGGGAACCCTAAGCCTAGGGCTCCCCTCCCGGGGGCTCCCTAAGCCTAGGGCTCCCCCCTCCCAGGGGGAACCCTAAGCCTAGGGCTCCCCTCCCGGGGGCTCCCTAAGCCTAGGGCTCCCCCCTCCCAGGGGGAACCCTAAGCCTAGGGCTCCCCTCCCGGGGGCTCCCTAAGCCTAGGGCTCCCCCCTCCCAGGGGGAACCCTAAGCCTAGGGCTCCCCTCCCGGGGGCTCCCTAAGCCTAGGGCTCCCCCCTCCCAGGGGGAACCCTAAGCCTAGGGCTCCCCTCCCGGGGCTCCCTAAGCCTAGGGCTCCCCCCTCCCAGGGGGAACCCTAAGCCTAGGGCTCCCCTCCCGGGGGCTCCCTAAGCCTAGGGCTCCCCCCTCCCAGGGGGAACCCTAAGCCTAGGGCTCCCCTCCCGGGGGCTCCCTAAGCCTAGGGCTCCCCCCTCCCAGGGGGAACCCTAAGCCTAGGGCTCCCCTCCCGGGGGCTCCCTAAGCCTAGGGCTCCCCCCTCCCAGGGGGAACCCTAAGCCTAGGGCTCCCCTCCCGGGGGCTCCCTAAGCCTAGGGCTCCCCCCTCCCAGGGGGAACCCTAAGCCTAGGGCTCCCCTCCCGGGGGCTCCCCCCTCCCAGGGGGAACCTAGGCCTAGGGCTCCCCAGGGCTGGGGCTCCCTCGGCCTAGGGCTCCCCCCTCCCAGGGGGAACCCTAGGCCTAGGGCTCCCCAGGGCTGGGGCTCCCTCGGCCTAGGGCTCCCCCCTCCCAGGGGGAACCCTAGGCCTAGGGCTCCCCCCTCCCAGGGGGAACCCTAGGCCTAGGGCACCCCAGGGCTGGGGCTCCCTCGGCCTAGGGCTCCCCCCTCCCAGGGGGAACCCTAGGCCTAGGGCTCCCCAGGGCTGGGGCTCCCTCGGCCTAGGGCTCCCCCCTCCCAGGGGGAACCCTAGGTCTAGGGCTCCCCAGGGCTGGGGCTCCCTCGGCCTAGGGCTCCCCCCTCCCAGGGGGAACCCTAGGCCTAGGGCTCCCCAGGGCTGGGGCTCCCTCGGCCTAGGGCTCCCCCCACCCAGGGGGAACCCTAGGCCTAGGGCTCCCCAGGGCTGGGGCTCCCTCGGCCTAGGGCTCCCCCCTCCCAGGGGGAACCCTAGGCCTAGGGCTCCCCAGGGCTGGGGCTCCCTCGGCCTAGGGCTCCCCCCTCCCAGGGGGAACCCTAGGTCTAGGGCTCCCCAGGGCTGGGGCTCCCTCGGCCTAGGGCTCCCCCCTCCCAGGGGGAACCCTAGGCCTAGGTCTCCCCAGGGCTGGGGCTCCCTCGGCCTTGGGCTCCCCCCTCCCAGGGGGAACCCTAGGCCTAGGGCTCCCCAGGGCTGGGGCTCCCTCCGCCTAGGGCTCCCCCCTCCCAGGGGGAACCCTAGGCCTAGGGCTCCCCAGGGCTGGGGCTCCCTCCGCCTAGGGCTCGCCCCTCCCAGGGGGAACCCTAGGCCTAGGGCTCCCCAGGGCTGGGGCTCCCTCGGCCTAGGGCTCCCCCCTCCCAGGGGGAACCCTAGGCCTAGGGCTCCCCAGGGCTGGGGCACCCTCGGCCTAGGGCTCCCCCCTCCCAGGGGGAACCCTAGGCCTAGGGCTCCCCAGGGCTGGGCCTCCCTCGGCCTAGTGCTCCCCCCTCCCAGGGGGAACCCTAGGCCTAGGGCTCCCCAGGGCTGGGGCTCCCTCGGCCTAGGGCTCCCCCCTCCCAGGGGGAACCCTAGGCCTAGGGCTCCCCAGGGCTGGGGCTCCCTCCGCCTAGGGCTCCCCCCTCCCAGGGGGAACCCTAGGCCTAGGGCTCCCCAGGGCTGGGGCTCCCTCCGCCTAGGGCTCCCCCCTCCCAGGGGGAACCCTAGGCCTAGGGCTCCCCAGGGCTGGGGCTCCCTCCGCCTAGGGCTCCCCCCTCCCAGGGGGAACCCTAGGCCTAGGGCTCCCCAGGGCTGGGGCTCCCTCCGCCTAGGGCTCCCCCCTCCCAGGGGGAACCCTAGGCCTAGGGCTCCCCAGGCTGGAGCTCCCTCGGCCTAGGGCTCCCCCCTCCCAGGGGGAACCCTAGGCCTAGGGCTCCCCTCCCGGGGGCTCCCTCGGCCTAGGGCTCCCCCCTGCCAGGGGGAACCCTAGGCCTAGGGCTCCCCTCCCGGGGGCTCCCTCGGCCTAGGGCTCCCCCCTCCCAGGGGGAACCCTAGGCCTAGGGCTCCCCTCCCGGGGGCTCCCTCCGCCTAGGGTTCCCCCCTCCCAGGGGGAACCCTAGGCCTAGGGCTCCCCTCCCGGGGGCTCCCTCGGCCTAGGGCTCCCCCCTCCCAGGGGGAACCCTAGGCCTAGGGCTCCCCTCCCGGGGGCTCCCTCGGCCTAGGGCTCCCCCCTCCCAGGGGGAACCCGAGGCCTAGGGCTCCCCTCCCGGGGGCTCCCTCGGCCTAGGGCTCCCCCCTCCCAGGGGGAACCCTAGGCCTAGGGCTCCCCTCCCGGGGGCTCCCTCGGCCTAGGGCTCCCCCCTCCCAGGGGGAACCCTAGGCCTAGGGCTCCCCTCCCGGGGGCTCCCTCGGCCTAGGGCTCCCCCCTCCCAGGGGGAACCCTAGGCCTAGGGCTCCCGTCCCGGGGGCTCCCTCGGCCTAGGGCTCCCCCCTCCCAGGGCGAACCCTAGGCCTAGGGCTCCCGTCCCGGGGGCTCCCTCGGCCTAGGGCTCCCCCCTCCCAGGGGGAACCCTAGGCCTAGGGCTCCCCTCCCGGGGGCTCCCTCGGCCTAGGGCTCCCCCCTCCCAGGGGGAACCCTAGGCCTAGGGCTCCCCTCCCGGGGGCTCCCTCGGCCTAGGGCTCCCCCCTCCCAGGGGGAACCCTAGGCCTAGGGCTCCCCTCCCGGGGGCACCCTCGGCCTAGGGCTCCCCCCTCCCAGGGGGAACCCTAGGCCTAGGGCTCCCCCCTCCCAGGGGGAACCCTAGGCCTAGGGCTCCCCTCCCGGGGGCTCCCTCGGCCTAGGGCTCCCCCCTCCCAGGGGGAACCCTAGGCCTAGGGCTCCCCTCCCGGGGGCTCCCTCGGCCTAGGGCTCCCCCCTCCCAGGGGGAACCCTAGGCCTAGGGCTCCCCTCCCGGGGGCTCCCTCGGCCTAGGGCTCCCCCCTCCCAGGGGGAACCCTAGGCCTAGGGCTCCCCTCCCGGGGGCTCCCTCGGCCTAGGGCTCCCCCCTCCCAGGGGGAACCCTAGGCCTAGGGCTCCCCTCCCGGGGGCTCCCTCGGCCTAGGGCTCCCCCCTCCCAGGGGCAACCCTAGGCCTAGGGCTCCCCTCCCGGGGGCTCCCTCGGCCTAGGGCTCCCCCCTCCCAGGTGGAAACCTAGGCCTAGGGCTCCCCAGGGCTGGGGCTCCCTCGGCCTAGGGCTCCCCCCTCCCAGGGGGAACCCTAGGCCTAGGGCTCCCCTCCCGGGGGCTCCCTCGGCCTAGGGCTCCCCCCTCCCAGGGGGAACCCTAGGCCTAGGGCTCCCCTCCCGGGGGCTCCCTCGGCCTAGGGCTCCCCCCTCCCAGGGGGAACCCTAGGCCTAGGGCTCCCCTCCCGGGGGCTCCCTCGGCCTAGGGCTCCCCCCTCCCAGGGGGAACCCTAGGCCTAGGGCTCCCCTCCCGGGGGCTCCCTCGGCCTAGGGCTCCCCCCTCCCAGGGGGAACGCTAGGCCGAGGGCTCCCCAGGGCTGGGGCTCCCTCGGCCTAGGGCTCACCCCTCCCAGGGGGAAACCTAGGCCGAGGGCTCCCTTCCCGGGGGCTCCCCAGGGCTGGGGCTCCCTCGGCCTAGGGCTCCCGCCTCCCAGGGGGAACCCTAGGCCGAGGGCTCCCCTCCCGGGGCCTCCCCAGGGCTGGGGCTCCCTCGGCCTTGGGCTCCCCCCTCCCAGGGGGAACCCTAGGCCGAGGGCTCCCCTCCCGGGGGCTCCCCAGGGCTGGGGCTCCCTCGGCCTAGGGCTCCCCCCTCCCAGGGGAAACCCTAGGCCGAGGGCTCCCCTCCCGGGGGCTCCCCTCCCGGGGGCTCCCTCGGCCTAGGGCTCCCCCCTCCCAGGGGGAACCCTAGGCCGAGGGCTCCCCTCCCTGGGGCTCCCCTCCCGGGGGCTCCCCTCCCGGGGGCTCCCCTCCCGGGGGCTCCCCTCCCGGGGGCTCCCCTCCCGGGGGCTCCCCTCCCGGGGGCTCCCTCGGCCTAGGGCTCCCCCCTCCCAGGGGGAACCCTAGGCCGAGGGCTCCCCTCCCGGGGGCTCCCCTCCCGGGGGCTCCCTCGGCCTAGGGCTCCCCCCTCCCAGGGGGAACCCTAGGCCGAGGGCTCCCCTCCCTGGGGCTCCCCTCCCGGGGGCTCCCCTCCCGGGGGCTCCCCTCCCGGGGGCTCCCCTCCCGGGGGCTCCCCTCCCGGGGGCTCCCCTCCCGGGGGCTCCCCTCCCGGGGGCTCCCTCGGCCTAGGGCTCCCCCCTCCCAGGGGGAACCCTACGCCGAGGGCTCCCCTCCCGGGGGCTCCCCTCCCGGGGGCTCCCCTCCCGGGGGCTCCCTCGGCCTAGGGCTCCCCCCTCCCAGGGGGAACCCTAGGCCGAGGGCTCCCCTCCCGGGGGCTCCCCTCCCGGGGGCTCCCCTTCCGGGGGCTCCCCTCCCGGGGGCTCCCTCGGCCTAGGGCTCCCCCCTCCCAGGGGGAACCCCTAGGCCGAGGGCTCCCCAGGGCTGGGGCTCCCTCGGCCTAGGGCTCCCCCCTCCCAGGGGGAACCCCTAGGCCGAGGGCTCCCCAGGGCTGGGGCTCCCTCGGCCTAGGGCTCCCCCCTCCCAGGGGGAACCCCTAGGCCGAGGGCTCCCCAGGGCTGGGGCTCCCTCGGCCTAGGGCTCCCCCCTCCCAGGGGGAACCCCTAGGCCGAGGGCTCCCCAGGGCTGGGGCTCCCGCGGCCTAGGGCTCCCCCCTCCCAGGGGGAACCCCTAGGCCGAGGGCTCCCCAGGGCTGGGGCTCCCTCGGCCTAGGGCTCCCCCCTCCCAGGGGGAACCTCTAGGCCGAGGGCTCCCCAGGGCTGGGGCTCCCTCGGCCTAGGGCTCCCCCCTCCCAGGGGGAACCCCTAGGCCGAGGGCTCCCCAGGGCTGGGGCTCCCTCGGCCTAGGGCTCCCCCCTCCCAGGGGGAACCCCTAGGCCGAGGGCTCCCCAGGGCTGGGGCTCCCTCGGCTTAGGGCTCCCCCCTCCCAGGGGGAACCCCTAGGCCGAGGGCTCCCCAGGGCTGGGGCTCCCTCGGCCTAGGGCTCCCCCCTCCCAGGGGGAACCCCTAGGCCGAGGGCTCCCCAGGGCTGGGGCTCCCTCGGCCTAGGGCTCCCCCCTCCCAGGGGGAACCCCTAGGCCGAGGGCTCCCCTCCCGGGGGCTCCCTCGGCCTAGGGCTCCCCCCTCCCAGGGGGAACCCCTAGGCCGAGGGCTCCCCTCCCGGGGGCTCCCTGGGCCTAGGGCTCCCCCCTCCCAGGGGGAACCCCTAGGCCGAGGGCTCCCCTCCCGGGGGCTCCCTCGGCCTAGGGCTCCCCCCTCCCAGGGGGAACCCTAGGCCTAGGGCTCCCCAGGGCTGGGGCTCCCTCGGCCTAGGGCTCCCCCCTCCCAGGGGGAACCCTAGGCCTAGGGCTCCCCAGGGCTGGGGCTCCCTCGGCTTAGGGCTCCCCCCTCCCAGGGGGAACCCTAGGACTAGGGCTCCCCTCCCGGGGGCTCCCTCGGCTTAGGGCTCCCCCCTCCCAGGGGGAACCCTAGGCCTAGGGCTCCCCAGGGCTGGGGCTCCCTCGGCCTAGGGCTCCCCCCTCCCAGGGGGAACCCTAGGACTAGGGCTCCCCTCCCGGGGGCTCCCTAGGCCTAGGGCTCCCCCCTCCCAGGGGGAACCCTAGGCCGAGGGCTCCCCTCCCGGGGGCTCCCTCGGCCTAGGGCTCCCCCCTCCAAGGGGGAACCCTAGGCCGAGGGCTCCCCAGGGCTGGGGCTCCCTCGGCCTAGGGCTCCCCCCTCCCAGGGGGAACCCTAGGCCGAGGGCTCCCCTCCCGGGGGCTCCCCAGGGCTGGGGCTCCCTCGGCCTAGGGCTCCCCCCTCCCAGGGGGAACCCTAGGCCGAGGGCTCCCCTCCCGGGGGCTCCCCAGGGCTGGGGCTCCCTCGGCCTAGGGCTCCCCCCTCCCAGGGGGAACCATAGGCCGAGGGCTCCCCTCCCGGGGGCTCCCCAGGGCTGGGGCTCCCTCGGCCTAGGGCTCCCCCCTCCCAGGGGGAACCCTAGGCCGAGGGCTCCCCTCCCGGGGGCTCCCCTCCCGGGGGCTCCCTCGGCCTAGGGCTCCCCCCTCCCAGGGGGAACCCTAGGCCGAGGGTTCCCCTCCCGGGGGCTCCCCTCCCGGGGGCTCCCCTCCCGGGGGCTCCCTCGGCCTAGGGCTCCCCCCTCCCAGGGGGAACCCTAGGCCGAGGGCTCCCCTCCCGGGGGCTCCCCTCCCGGGGGCTCCCCTCCCGGGGGCTCCCTCGGCCTAGGGCTCCCCCCTCCCAGGGGGAACCCTAGGCCGAGGGCTCCCCTCCCGGGGGCTCCCCTCCCGGGGGCTCCCCTCCCGGGGGCTCCCCTCCCGGGGGCTCATCTCCCGGGGGCTCCCCTCCCGGGGGCTCCCCTCCCGGGGGCTCCCTCGGCCTAGGGCTCCCCCCTCCCAGGGGGAACCCTAGGCCGAAGGCTCCCCTCCCGGGGGCTCCCCTCCCGGGGGCTCCCCTCCCGGGGGCTCCCTCGGCCTAGGGCTCCCCCCTCCCAGGGGGAACCCTAGGCCGAGGGCTCCCCTCCAGGGGGCTCCCCTCCCGGGGGCTCCCCTCCCGGGGGCTCCCTCGGCCTAGGGCTCCCCCCTCCCAGGGGGAACCCTAGGCCGAGGGCTCCCCTCCCGGGGGCTCAGCTCCTGGGGGCTCCCCTCCCAGGGGCTCCCCTCCCGGGGGCTCCCTCGGCCTAGGGCTCCCCCCTCCCAGGGGGAACCCTAGGCCGAGGGCTCCCCTCCCGGGGGCTCCCCTCCCGGGGGCTCCCTCGGCCTAGGGCTCCCCCCTCCCAGGGGGAACCCTAGGCCGAGGGCTCCCCTCCCGGGGGCTCCCCTCCCGGGGGCTCCCTCGGCCTAGGGCTCCCCCCTCCCAGGGGGAACCCCTAGGCCGAGGGCTCCCCAGGGCTGGGGCTCCCTCGGCCTAGGGCTCCCCCCTCCCAGGGGGAACCCCTAGGCCGAGGGCTCCCCAGGGCCGGGGCTCCCTCGGCCTAGGGCTCCCCCCTCCCAGGGGGAACCCCTAGGCCGAGGGCTCCCCAGGGCCGGGGCTCCCTCGGCCTAGGGCTCCCCCCTCCCAGGGGGAACCCCTAGGCCGAGGGCTCCCCAGGGCCGGGGCTCCCTCGGCCTAGGGCTCCCCCCTCCCAGGCGGAACCCCTAGGCCGAGGGCTCCCCAGGGCCGGGGCTCCCTCGGCCTAGGGCTCCCCCCTCCCAGGGGGAACCCCTAGGCCGAGGGCTCCCCAGGGCCGGGGCTCCCTCGGCCTAGGGCTCCCCCCTCCCAGGGGGAACCCCTAGGCCGAGGGCTCCCCAGGGCCGGGGCTCCCTCGGCCTAGGGCTCCCCCCTCCCAGGGGGAACCCCTAGGCCGAGGGCTCCCCAGGGCCGGGGCTCCCTCGGCCTAGGGCTCCCCCCTCCCAAGGGGAACCCCTAGGCCGAGGGCTCCCCAGGGCCGGGGCTCCCTCGGCCTAGGGCTCCCCCCTCCCAGGGGGAACCCCTAGGCCGAGGGCTCCCCAGGGCCGGGGCTCCCTCGGCCTAGGGCTCCCCCCTCCCAGGGGGAACCCCTAGGCCGAGGGCTCCCTAGGGCCTGGGCTCCCTCGGCCTAGGGCTCCCCCCTCCCAGGGGGAACCCCTAGGCCGAGGGCTCCCCAGGGCCGGGGCTCCCTCGGCCTAGGGCTCCCCCCTCCCAGGGGGAACCCCAAGGCCGAGGGCGCCCCAGGGCCGGGGCTCCCTCGGCCTAGGGCTCCCCCCTCCCAGGGGGAACCCCTAGGCCGAGGGCGCCCCAGGGCTGGGGCTCCCTCGGCCTAGGGCTCCCCCCTGAGCTAGATGGCCGCTTATTTGCCTTCAAGCCTTTAAGACCCCAGACGCTATATCTTTTTTTGATAAGCCGGGCACCATCAGCTTTCTTCACCACATTTGCTTACACACACGGCTGTCTTCAGTGATCATGTCGGGAAGATGGGTATCCTGCAATGGCTGCTTAGCAGGGCGAGGTGCTATTGTATTGGGGGATTATGCATGAGGAGGCCCAATGTCCATCTGCTATCCTACTACTGAACCTATAAATATATGCATATAAATCTATTGCCCCCATAATCATAAATATGTTTACATATGTACATGTCTGTATTTAGGCTTCTCTGTATGCACTTTGCCTCCTACTCCTTTCCTCTATTTCCTTTCGCTTTCCTCCGGACCCATTACCATGTTTAGCCTTCATTCTGGATTCAGTAGTTCCTCTCAGTTACCTTGCTCTTGTTCACTCCCTTCCAGTCCTCCCCTCCCCTCCCTCCTCTGGTTTTGAACCATTCGCTGTTCCCTTGTCCCTGTGTTGGGCGACACCTCCTCCCTTCCCCTACCTCCCACGCTCTCATGTCCCTCCAGGCCCGTTGGTCCTGTTGTTTTCTTCTCTCATTATTTGTCCAGCCTATCTTTGAATTAAGCTGGGTTGGGTCCAAGCCCTGTGTAGTGTCTATTCTTCTCATAACATCTAAAGGAGTCTGATTTCACCATTCTTAGCTATTAAAAAAAAAGTTCCAGGCACAATAATTCAATTTAAAATTACACACCAGGAGTAGTTCATATTTAATACACTTTATACAGGTATTACAGGTACAAGGGACGTACTTGTTAACTGCCAGGTTGCTGGCTTGAACCAACCAGCTACTCCACAGGAGGTACTGTGTTTCTGTGAAGATTTACAGCTTGGAAGCCCACTGGGAGAGCTCTCCTCTGGCTTGAGTCTGAAGGTGCTTGACAGCAGTAGCCTTTTGTTTTTATAGAGGTATAAAGCTTTCTTTCTTTTTTTTTTTTTTTGGTATAAAGCTTTTTAGAACAACAAAAACAATTCCTTTTGGAAGTAAGCCAGAGCTAAAACCACAAGTTACATGCTTTACTTTTTTTCTGTCCTGCAGCTGGCAGCCACCCTTTCATCGATTGTGCACACCAGCATGGTGGTGAAGTGGTGAACTCTGCGCTCTCATTCCCCTGGCTTCACACTCGGTCTCCTCACTCATCGTGTGGCTTCACCCAACGCACGGAGCCTCCTGCAGGCTCCTCTCCCAGCGTGTGTAAAAGTGCGAAGGAGACAGACTTCCTCAGAGCTGTGCTTTAGAGAGAATCCTCCTCACATACTCAGCACCGCCTTGAATAGGGCAGCACTGCATACATGACAGCTACTTGATGATTGTTGATGGTGGTGGTGGTGTGTTTGTACGGATAAAAAAAGATCCCTGAATGGTTATGTAACAAGTAAGGGAATAAATAGATCTTCCTTCATCCACCTTCATCTTTCATTGTTCTATCACTCTCTGATTGCAATATTAGAGGCTAAAATGGGCAGAATTCCCACCTCTGAACAAAGTTTGTGCACATGGGTGTGCATGCTTGTGTGTCCATGTGAGTGGGCCTGTACAATGTGTGTGCACGTGTGTGTGCACATGTGCACTGGAGCCTGGCAGCAGCAGGGGAGGCGCCTGTCTCTGTTCAGCAGTATCTGACGGCTGCTGCAGGTGTAATGAGAAGTGATTGATGATCTGTTCAGGGAGCTCCTGGGGTGGACTCAGGGAAGGAGCAGCAAAGAAGACATACTCATCTCCCCCGTATTTAGATGAGGTGACGGAGGTGGGTGGTAGAGGAGCAGCTACTCAGTAATGAGATAACAGGGGAAAGGCCTTGGATGAGGTGCCAGACAGCCCTGCTTTCCCAGAGAGGGTGGGGACTGGGAATGAGGCTGCATCCTGCCTAATCAGTTACAGTTGCTCTGTCACTCTGGGGAGGGAGGCAGATGAGGCAGGGAGCTTCCGGAATCTCTCATCTCCAGTCCTTCTAGGTGGATGTGGGAGCGTGTGAGGACGGCCACACTGGAGGGTCAGGGTTGATCGCCTTGCAGTGTGGAGCCCGGCCTGGACCTGCGTTGTGAAGGGTGACTAAGGAGCTCTGGGGGCAGGGTTCTGGGTGGGGGCTTTGTCTACTAAGACCCACAGCCGCGCCCTGTGTCGCAATGTTGGCATGCAATGTGCAAAGACTTGAGACAACGTGAAATGGACCATCCACTTCACTTGGAAAGACAGGAGGGCTGAAAATCAGATTGGGAGATCTGATCTCGTTTGCTGCACAGTTGTGAGAGGAGATATTCCTGGCTTCTCTCATGTTGGGAACCGGACATAATCAGCCTGACAAAACCAAGGCCATATTGCCTGCCCAGCAGGGCTAAAGCCACGTCACCTCAACCTTATCTTACCCTGACACACACCAGATGGCCCACCCTTGTCTGCTCCAGCACCGGACATTCCAACTGCAGACTTGCGGCCGCCTGCCCTGTGTGCTCTACACCCCCGCCCTTCCTTTTTTTTATCTCCCCTTTGAACTCCCTTGTTTGCCTCACCCTTTATAGAGAGGCTTGTGTAGCAATAAACTCAGACCTTGACAAGAATCTGCTTGGTCTCGCTCCTCTCTCTCGCCCGTTTCTCTTTCAGGCTGGGTCCTCCTTGGAACCCCTCGAATAACTGAGTCCCTCTGGCATGAAGGAGGTGATACGAATGCATTGATAGCCTAGTATCTGTCAGCTGGGAGCCACAACATAGTGAGAGCCCTTATTAATCATTTGGAGATTAGCTGAGGGGTGGGAGAAGCCAGGCATGAGGCTTTCCAGGGCTGCTCAGCCTGCACAGGACTCCTTTCCTGGGTTGGACAGAGGTGCTGCCATCTGAAAGCTCAGATAGAGCAGTTGGAAAATTAACTGACCTGGTACAAGATCTATTTACATATATCAAAAGATCCTGGGTAATAACATCTCATGTTTGTGCAGCATGCCACATTTGTCAAAGGGCTTTCTCATTTACTGTCTTACTTGGTCCTCAAACTAAGAGGCCTTTGGGCAGCTATTGCTGTTAAATTTTGGGCGTGGTAACAGCTTTGGGTATAGTACTGGGCTTGGAATCAGGCTGTGCAACCCACAGCAGGTCACTTAGCTGCTCTGGATTGGCTTTCTTCCTCTACGAAGGTCAGCGCTTGGACTAGACCATTTTCCCAGTGGCAGCTCTGCTGACATTTTGGCCAACATCCTTCTTGTGGGGCTGTGTTGTTCCCTGCACCAGGATGCTAAGCGAGCATCCCTGGTCTCAGCCCACTAGATGGCAGTGGGACTCCCTTCTTCAGAATGTCTCCAGGCATGGCCAAATGTCCCCAGCAGAGCATGCTGCTGGGCTGGCGCACGGCAGGATGATGCACTCAATGAGTTGGATTTTAAGTTTTCAGGTACTTTACATGTCTGCACAGGGAGACTACATCAACAATTACCCAGCAGTCAATGGGTCATCACTGACCCTCTCTATAATTCCAACTGAGATCATGAAGCACCGACTGAGTTTCTGAGCTTAGCACCCTGCATGGCACAAGTTGTTTAGCACTCAGCTACAAACTAAAAGGTTGGCAGTTCAAACCTATCCAGAGGCCTCTTAAACAAAATCCTGGTGGTCTGCTTCAGAAGAGTTGGAGCCATGAACACCCCATGGAGTGAAGAGATATAAACATGAATGTGGATGTGACTCTAGGTATAGCTAGAACCATGGAATCAACTACATCATGGAATCAACTTCAACTCCTGGCCTCCTTGTGTGTCCAAGAAGAACTGTGCTCCCCAGGGTCTTGAAAGGCTGCTTGGTCTGAAGTAGATTTGCAGGCCCTTCTTTCTACGTGCCGCTGGGTGGCCTCAACCTTCCAAGCATGCTATTAAAAGCCAATCCGTCACCTGTGTGCATCACTGAAGACACACGGACACAGGGAGCAATGCCCTGGCTGGGGCACTGGAACAGCGCTGGCATGCAGTGAGTGCTGCCCAGTTAGCGAACAGGTCTTCCCTTGGTACTTTCTCAGGTCTGTGTGAAGCTTTCTAAGCATCCAGAGTTCTCGGCCTGATTCTGCTGCCAACTTGCAGTGTGACTTCGAGCTAGTCTCTTGCCCTCTCTGGGCTTGATAACAAAAGCAGGGCAGGCCAGCCACAAATATCGTGTGGCTAGCAGGGGAAAGCAGTTGAGGACACAATTGCAGATGGAGTTCATCCTTTGGACTCATCGCCCCTCCTCCCTAACACCCCCCTCCCCCCCCCACTACACACACACACCTTTTCAACTGCACCAGATGGGTTTTAACTTTCCAGCACCAGAAAAGCAGACCTTGAGTTTTTTCCTTTATGGAATGTAGGCCACCCCTGCTTATGTGTCACATTCAGTCCTTGTTCTTCTCCCTACTCTTGTCCCTCCTCCAGTCTTCAACAAGTGACTGCAGGGCGGTTTCCCAGCAGGGCTGTGCTCAAAGATTCATAATGCTGGGTTTTCCTTTAGTTCTCCACAGTCTTGGGCTTGGAACAATCCAGGCATTACCATATCAACTGCTCATTTTAGGTGGGAAGGGCGGGGCCACTGGAAACACCACATGGGGCCCAATCCTTCTCTGCACGCATGTGAGGGGTTTCCAGGAGTTCGAATTTCAACTTAAGTGATTTATTTTTTGTTGTTTAATCGCGTGCCTGTCATCTGCTGGACATTTCTTCTACAGTGTTTTGTTGTTGTTAACCCCATTTCTAAGATCAGAGATAGAAGGGTCAGGCACAATAGGCAGTTAAATTGACTCAATCTGGGCTGTGAACCTGCTTCTGTCTGGTTCCTCATAGCCCTCAGTCATTTTAATGGAGGTGTTGTGAAGGGTGTGGGTTCAGCAGCCACACACTGCCTCATCTCGCCTCCTCGTTGATAGGCTGTGTAGCCTTACGTGAGTTGTTTAATCTCCTACCAAGCTTGTGAGAGCACTACTTTTATTAGCTTCAATTTACCGAGGCTGTGAGAGGTCAGGGGAGCGAAGGCTTACAGATTGCCTGGCATATAATATGCTAATGATAGTCAAGATATATAACTAAGCATGTCTCTGTTCTTGGTTCTGTCAGTACCTGGTGTGTCCACAAAGGAGAAACCTGGTTTCCTGCTATTTTGAGCATCTAGTGTGAATGGCAGGAGATAAGTCACATGCTAATGAACCCTTGTGGTGTATTGGTTAAGCACCCTGGGGCCCGGCTATCAAAAGATATAGTGTCCAGGGTCTTAAAGACTGGAAGATAAACAAGGGGCCATCTAGCTAAGAAACAACAAAGCCCACATGGAAAAAGCACACCAGCCTACCCCAACATGATCGCTGAAGACAAAGCGGGTGCATAAGCAAATGTGGGCATGTTTTCTTGATGTGCACTCACCCTTTACATAAAACTCTCTCTTATACATACGCGTTTCTGTGGATTTGTTTCGCTAAGGCACCCAGACTAACATAAGCAGCATGGAACGCATTTAAGAAGCCTAGACAAGGGCAGGGCAGGATATTTGGAGGGACTGGATCCAGAATTAGAGAGGAAGGGGTGCTGGAGGTGAAACGGGCTGCTAGCTCCCTGTCCCAAGGAGGACAATGAGACTGCTGGCTCCCATGAAGATTTACAGTCTTGAAAACTCCATATAGGGTCACTGTGGTTGGAATCCACTGGACGGCAGTGGCCTTTTGGGATTGAAGGTGGAAGCCACCAACGGCTTCCTGCCATTGAGCCAAGGAGCCTCCGGAGAGTGTGGGAACTTCTGGAATACAGCGAACAACCTCTGCACATCTGCTTTTCGTGCTGCCCAAGTCATGCATTGACATTTTTCCAAAAGTGAACCATCACAGCTGCTCTCTCAGGAAGCTGGGGGCTGAGCCCGCTGGTTCCACTCCGTCAGCATTTCTGGTCCGGGTACCTGCCCTCTGCCCCGGCACAGGCAATGGGCTTTTGGAAGCAGTGCTCCCTGGGTAGTGGGTGTGATTTGGCTCCTCTGGCCTAACATGATGAATGCTGAGAGGGGGTGGATACTAGGGGGTTAAGCTCCCTGACCTTTCCCTAGCCCAGGGGAAAACTTACTATTTAAAGTAAGTTTTAGACAGAATCTTTAGAAAGATAAATTGTTTACTTAATGTACACAATTACTCCCCAACACATCTGTTTTGTGTCTGCTCAACTCAACCTCATAGGCTATGGATGACCTTGAGCAAGTTTTTAAAGTCACAATGGGTTTCTACCAGGATTGAGAGTTCAGCTCTCTCAACTCTCCAACTGGTTATTAGCACCATAGTCTCATTTCTATTTATGGATTTACTTTGTTTGAGGGAAAAAAGACTCCCAATTCAACTATATTTTATTAGGAACTCCTTTGCTATGTTTTACACAAGAAAAAGGCACAAACCGCTGTTCTGGATGAAGGAGAGCATCCGCATGAGGCCCCAATGGTGTCGGAAGGACCCACAGCCACAGTTACTTAAATAAAATGACACCCATTCTGTCCTGCTGACTCTGACTCATAGTGACTCTGTGTAGGGATCCTGAAGTTGCTACCTTTACAGGAAGCAATAACCTCATCTTTCTCCTGTGGAATGACTAGTGGCTTTGAACCAGCGACCTTGCTGTTAATAGTCCAACACTATCCAGCATCACCACCTGAGCTCCTGAAAGCTTAAATGAGACATGGAAAACAAACACCTTTGTCACAAAACTGTCCCTGAAGACGGATCAATTCATGGAGTTGCGGGAGGGCCTGTGAGAGCATGAGCGGGACCTTCATTGGGATGTGCACACGACCGTATATCGCTGAGTCTGGCCCGGGGAGTGGACGCAAGCACACTGCCTGATGGACAAGCTTTCTACTGCCAGTCAGCAGTAGGAAGGAACTCAATGGTGGCTGAATGTGTGGCCCCTCAAAATGGATTTAGGGTCTCCACATAGACTCTCACTGTGAGCCACAGCCTATTGCTCAAAATTTAAGCTCAAATATGACTTAAATGCCTAACATTCTGTTTCCTTAAACTAGAGTACTGCCAGGATCAACTAGAGGCCTGGATGACCTATCAGGTCTGAACAACGATCTCAAATCACTTCACATGATCCATTCCACCAGTCATGTCACCAGTCGCGCCTCCTCACTTACCCATTCCAGAGACTGTGCCTGTATAACCTATCGACTAACACATTCCCACATGTCGTGATTATGAAACCAATCATCATGCTGGAATAAGGACCAATCACGATGTAAGGGGCAGGGTCAGTGGGAAAGCAAGATAGGGGCTGAGGGGAGCCAAGAGGGTCCCGTCACTCAATCCCTAAACCTGATCTAATGTCACTAGACTGGGGTCTTCCTCACATCTCAAGGGCACCCGATTCATGATTGAAGTGAATTGTGTTTATTCAATCTTTGTTCTGCTTGCCGTCCTGCTATGCTGCCTCCTCTTCTTGCTTTATGTTGTGGTGACAAATGGCTTGAGAGGGATTTGACATAGGGAGAAAGCCCACCCACATCAACTGTCACCAGAAGCAGACACTAAGTTCATTTCTCTCACCTCACAGAACTATGCACATCAGACACTGGTAGAGCTGCCCGGAAGGGGAACCCTTAGTGCAGTGGTTCTCACCCTGTGGGTTGCGACCCCTTTGGGAGTCATATGACCCTTTCACAGGGCTCGTCCAATTCATAACTGTAGCAAAATTACAGTGATGAAGTAGCAAGAAAATCATTTAATGGTCAGGGGGTCACCACAACAAGAGGACCTATATTAGGAAGGTTGAGAACCACTGCCTGAGTGTGCTTAGGACTTTGCTGCCCTCAGGGTCACCAGACATTCCTGAAGGCAGAGTCACTGCAGGAAGCCCTTCTGGGAAATGCCCTGAAGCCAGGTCTCAACCAACTCCATCCACCCTCACCCTCCTAGATCCTAATCATAGGCCGCTTGGAAATGCTCTCTGCCACTTCAAAGACTGTAAGTCCATGGGAGCAGAAAGCCTCCTCTTTCTCCCTTGGAGTGGTGGCTGGTGAGTTCAAACTGCTCACCTTCTGGCTAACAAAACCCACAGACCAGCTCCCCCTGAGCTCAGTTTGGTTTGCCGCACAGCACACATTGTTGGGAACCTTCTGAAGTAGCTGTGCCATGTGCAGGTTGGGGGATTTCGCACAAGATGCAGAATTCCACCCTCTTTTGGCAAAAATAATTTTTGCAATAGCCTTGTATTCTCTTCTGGATCTGAGTAGCAGCTACTCTCATGCAGTCCTAGCACATACATGCATGCACAGTCCTCCCAACTCCCTAAGGTCTTATGCCGAGTCTGCTCCATGCTTTCCTGTGTCCTATGTGGCGCTGTAGGCACCCAAGGCATGGGCTCTGCAGCCTGGGTTCAAATCTCTCCTTTCCACTTCCTCACTGTGTGGTCATAGGCTCATGACTTTATCATCCTGTGCCACTGATTTTTCATCTGTAAAATGAGGCAAGAATAGAGTCCACACATAGGCTTGTTAAGTGAAATAATTGAATTATTATATACAAAAAGCTTAGAACATTGCTCGGCATCTTGCAAATACTGTTAGGTAGCTTAGCATAGGGACTGGGTCATCCATTACATATGCTCAGGTTCAAACTTCCGGCCAGGAAGGGGTGGTACACCTAGGTGGGTGTTACATCTGGATTGGCCCATCTGGGCCAGGTGAATTCAATCCAGCCAATGGGGTTGACCAGGACCATCAACCATGCCTCCCTATGGAGGAATTGAAAAGGCAGGATCTTGACCTCTCCGATGTCTCCCTTCACCCACTTTTCTGTTGTCCGTCCCCCAGGGAGGAGGTCACATGTAGATACTTGTAATCGGTTCCCTCTTTCCAATCCACCCTCCCGCTACCCTCCCAATATCACCACTCACAAATTATCAAGGTTTCTTGAGGGATGGGGGAGCGGGGAGGAAGGGGTAAAAATGAGGACTTGATTGATGCCACGGGCTTATGTGGAGGCAAATGTTTTGAGAATAATGAGGGCAGTGAGTGTACAATGTGCTTTACACAATTGATGTATGTATGGATTGTGATAAGAATTGTATGAGCCCCTAATAAAACGATTTCAAAAAAAAAGAAAAGAAAGAAAAGGCAGGATCCTGGAGCCCACGTAGTGACTTTCTCTCCAGCAGCTTCTAGGCAAGCTGTGCAGGGGTGAGGGGCCCTGAGGTGCCTGTGTAAACCTGAAACTTCTTTTCTCAAAAAACTCACTTGGATCACAATCCAGGCTGCGGAGTGAATTCTTTCTCTCGCGAAGCCAAGGACTGAGGTATATTTCTCCCACGAGAGATCTAACAATAGTATCTCTTATTATATCATTAGGAGCCCTGGTGGTGTAGTGGACTATGCATTAACCTGCTAATCGCAAGGTCAAGGGTTTGAACTGACTAGCCCGTCCGTGGGAGAAATATGAGGTTGTCTATTTCTGTAAGGCAATGGTTCTCAACGTTCTGAATGCCGCCACCCTTTAATACAGTTCATGTTGTGGTCACCTGCAACCATAAAATTATTTTCATTGCTACTTTATAACTGTAATTTTGCTATCGTTATGAATTGGATGACCCCTGTTAAAGGGTTATTTGATCCCCAAAGGGGTCGCGACCCACAGGTTGCGACCCCTGCTGTAAGGATTTAAAGTCTCAAAACCCCAAAGGGGCAGATCTTTGTCCTATTGGGAGTCAATAAAATGGTAGTTAGGTTTTTTTCTGCATCAGTATCAGATTCTGGTGGCAATCTCAGTCATCCTGCATTGTGGTCTGGTTTGAACTCCGGAAATGACTGCCCTGGTTTGAGGTGAGGGCCACGGTGCTTCAGTGGTAGACCTCTCATCGACTTTCACCGGGAAGACCCGGGTTTGATTTGTAGCCAATGTGCCCGAGACTGTCAGTGAAGGTTTGTGTGTTGCTATGACACTGAGCAGGCTTCAGTGGTGTTTCCAGACTGAAACAGAATAATGAAGAAAGACCTGATCATCCCCATCCACACATTGACCTATGGCCCACCACTATTGGCTTCCTCTCCCAGTCCTGGTGGTAGCACAGATAGGCACAGTTTGCTCCACTGCCCATGAGGTGCCCATGAGAGGCTGACGCGACAACCACAGTCAAGATCAACAGCTTAAACTCCATTCTGGGTCTATGGAAACAAGAACAACCTTCTGAATTGAGGTTGCATTGCTATTTGGGACTGGGAGGATGCCTTTGTGATATGGATTGCACTCTGGATCCCAAGGGGGACTTTTAAACACAGCCACATAGCAGCTCCGGAAATTGCCATAGTGAGAAGGCAGGTTTAAAAAAATTTAAAAAAAAAAGCTTTTACTGGCTTGCTCAAAGGAGGCTGCGGGTAGATTGGGGGGTGGAAAACTCCTCTGGAAATGGAACATTTTTTATCCTTACATATGCATCATTTCTTCTGGTCCTGAAAGAAAACACAAAGCAGAGGAGAGGAGGAAACAGAGACTGGCAGTCATCTTGTTGGTATTCCCACAGCACCCCCTCCTTAAGCGCTTGCTGCCATCTCATCCAACTCCACTCAGTGTATTTTCACCCGGCAATGATGCAGAAATGTCTGCGTACTCCAGTTTTATTGTAGTCTGGCAGCGTTTATGGCTTTGACGTTCAACTGAGCATGGCAGGACGTCTAGAAGCAATTATAACCAGCACCTGCTCTGTCTGCGCGATGGGCAGGCAGTGACGGATTCCCAGCCTCCGGAACACTAGTGTTCCCTCCCAGCTCAGGATAATGACGGTGACACTCGGCCCCCTTGTTGTCTGGGGAGCTCAAGGAGCTCTCCTCTGAAACCTCAACTTATGGGCATTTCTTTGAGTGAAGACATCAAATTAGTGACTGGAAAGGAAGGCGTAGGAGATGATTATTGGCCACAAGACAAGCCTTAATCGCCTCCAGAGAGCATGGCTCCTAAGTGCCAAGTGTGGAGAGGGAGGAAACAATTGATCACAAATGGAATAGACTCTGAGTCTCGCCACACAATGTGTGTGTGTGGTCACTGAGGCGGCAACATTATGACTGGGGATGGATACGGTTTGTGCAGCCGTGATTGCCATCCAGAATGTGGCATGCTATTGCGAAAAATGATTTTTTATTCTGAGCAAATCTCTGCTTCCACTTGCTTTAATGCTTCGCCGGAGAGCAGGGGACTCTGGGAGGGGTGGGGGGCGCACAGGGCTGGGCTGACCTCAGGAACTCATGTGTAAAGGGCTTTTTCTCACTTGGAAGCAGGCTGTTCTTTCTGGTAAAGCTTGTTTGTGAACCTTGCCACATCTGCGTCCGAAGAGGGAACTGAAGGTGACAAATGCCATGAGGAGCCCCGGGCACATCTTGTTTCATTTGAATCCCAGTTTTACCTTTCTGGGTTCTGAAGCATCAGATGGGTGCCAAACGCTTCCACGGACAACTAAAGCTGAACAAGGTGGAGGCAGATGAAGAGCAACGGGAGGTTGGTGTTTGGGAGACTGAATACTTGGGCTTCCTAGGCCAGTCCAGTTGGTGGTTAGAGCCCTGTTTCAGATTCCACTGTAATCTCCTAGTGTCCAAGGACCAAGTGGCTCCTAAGTCCAGAATTTCTGTTACATGTGTCACCAAGGAGGAGTTGGGCTAAAATGCATTGAAGAATAAAGCAGGAGCTTGGCTTATGAATCCACTCTCTGATTCTGAAATTTCAAAGGCTCCGTGCACAGACATTTCAACACTGAAAGCACAGCAGGGAAAACCAAAGACTTGGGCTTCCTCCTTGTCCCTCTTTTCGGGCTTTTACGGTTTTCCAAGGTGCCTCCCTGAGCCGAGTGTTGTATAGGTCAGGTTTAAAGATGTCCTAGTTCCGAGGGACTTGCTGTTCTGCTTTCTTTTTCAGGGAGACCTGGTTTCTTGTCTTGTGGCCAAACACAGAGCACAGATGTCTGTGGGCCTCCTCCCTTTCCCCTGACCTTTGCTCTCTTCTCTGGATACACTACTGACCTGTTCTCCCTTACAAGATCTGAACTGCTCACAAACTTCGATGAATTCTCATCCTAGCAAGAAGCATCTGAGCATCTTATTAGAGCCTGTATGAGTTCTGTTCTGGATGCTTATTTGTGCAACTTCAGGGTCTGGCATGGAAACATTCCATGTCCACAGACCCGCACAAATAATATAAACTCCAACAGTAGTTTAAGGTTTAAGGTGGTAACAGGGAACGCTGGGGCCTGTGGCTCCTGGTGAACCTCACAGGCTGTCTAAAGGGGCTACTTCCATCTCAATGTAACCATACAGGAATGTAGACCTGTTAGGTAGCAAGACAAGGGGTTGTTCCTCTCCATGCTTAGGGGGCCCCCTACAGGAGGTTGGAAGCCAATGCAGGCTAAAGGGCATGCACCAATTCAAGGCCAAGCCAGGAGAGCTTAATTGACGCCTCACAGCTGAAAGCCCTTAAAAGGCTGGAACCTTCCCTTCAGCTGCTTCTCTGCCTTCCGCTCAGCAGGGCTGGGTGTGCAGTGTCATGAGGGTGCCCGTGTTCAGTTTACTGTAACGCCGGAACCTTCTTCTCTCCTGTATATAAACCCACTCGGATCACCAACCAGGCTTTGGTGTGAATTTCTTTCTAGTGTGTAGCCAAGGACCGAGACATTTCCCACCCGAGAAACCTACAGACCCAGACTTACAATAAACCCATATGTGTGTGTGTGTGTGTGTGATATATATATATACACACACACACACACACACACATATATGGCAAGAGGTGAACAGGTCTAGCCAGCAATTGTGAAGAGGGCCCTGGGATTGAGATTGAGAACGATTCTGAAGTAGAATCCATAACCCTTAGAAATGTATTGGCCTGCTATACCAATCCAATTACCCTCAACCTTCTTCAAAGAATTGGAAAAACTGACCACCAACTTCATATGGAGAGGGAAGAAACCCAGAATTAGCAGAGAACTCCTCAAGAAGAAGGACACAATTGGAGGACTCGCCCTACCTGATTTCAATGCCTACTACACAGCTACAGTGGTCAAAACAGCATGGTACTGGCACAATGATAGACACTCAGACCAGTGGAAAAGAATAGAAAGCCCAGGAGTAAAATCATCAGCATATAGACAACTGATCTTCGACAAGGGTTCCAAAAATGTCAAGTGGGAAGCAGATGCCCTCTTTAATAAGTGGTGCTGGAAACAATGGATATCCACATGTAGAAAGTTGAAATAAGACGTCTACCTCACCCCATGCACAAGAATACACTCAAGGTGGATCACAGATCTAGAAGTCAAACCCCAAACCATCAGGACCATTAAGGAGGGAATCGGGACTAATCTCAGAGTACTGGCCCAGGGAGCACATAGGCTCACTGCAACAGGGAAGGGGACACACACAGGTGAATTGGAAATCGACAAATGGGATCTAATAAGAATAAAATGCATGTGCACCTCGAAAGACTTTGCCAAGAGGGTGACAAGGCAACCCACAGACTGGGAGAAGATTTTTAGTAATGACACATCAGACAAAGGGCTCATTACTAAAATCTACAACACCATCATGACCTGCAAAAAGAGGAAAACAGTTAACCCCCTAAGGAAGTGGGCAAAAGAAATGAGAAGAATTTTCACTAGAGAGGAGATCAATATGGCCAATAAACATATGAGAAAGTGCTCGAAGTCCCTTGCCATAAGAGAAATGCAAATCAAAACAACCATGAGATACCACCTAACACCCCTGAGGCTAGCCCAGATCAGTAAATCAGAGAGCAACAAGTGTTGGAGGGGCTGTGGTGAAGTAGGAACCCTCCTCCACTGCTGGTGGTCGTGTACATTTGTACAGCCACTGTGGAAAGCAATCTGGCGATACCTAAAGAAAATGGAAATTGATCTACCTCATGACCCAGCCATCCCTCTACTGGGCATATACCCGGTTGAAGCAGCAAATAAAACACGACCAGTCATATGCGCTCCAATGTTTATTGCGGCACAATTCACAATGGCAAAGACTTTGAAACAGCCTAAGTTTCCATCGACAGACGAGTGGATTAGCAAACTTTGGCACATACACACAATGGAGTATTATGCAGCACTGAAAAGCACCGATGAGCACATGAAACACGTTATTTCATGGGAAGAGCTGGAAGGAATTATGTTAAGCGAGGTAAGCCAGACCCAAAGGGACAGGTACAACATGAGTCCCCTGAGGTAAGTACAATCAGCATGACAGAAATAGAAGAATAAACATCCATCCCACAATAAAGGGCAGGAAGCATAGATAGTTGGAGGGAGGACAGGCCACACCTAGGGAGGTACATAAGAGCCCAGCATAAAGAAGGGGTAGTGGGGTAGGGAGAGGGAGAACCGGGAGGGGGAGAATCCGAATGGATGGTATGGGGGGGGCAGGGTACTAACCCACCCGGGGGAGAGTATCGGTTATGTCCCCACAGATTTGGAACATGCATACGGACCCCAACACGACACACCAAACAAGGAGGACAACGCAAAGTACAGAGGTCTACACAAAGAGGCTGGACGACAAGCCGGCCCAAACCAGAATTAGGCCGACCCCCACACTCGAAGGGAATACCACAGAAAACAAAAATAGATCGTCTGGAGTGGGAAAGGAACTGACCCACCACACCACATCCAGAAGGAAGCTGAAACAAAAGAAGGAGAAAGGACATAGTGGAGTACACCTGGGTCCACCAAGCCCAAAGTCGATAGACCAGCTAGAAGAGCCCATCATACAGAGAGGACCATTCAGCTGACCACACTACGAGATATGACATCCTGCACCAACACATGGCCCTACACGGGACAGCACCTGAGACACAATGGGGGATGGGCAACTGAGCTGACCCCGCCACACTGAGGCAAACACTGGGGACATGCAATGGAGCAGCGGAGGAAGCAGAGCAAAGGGAGCCCGAGGGAGTAGAAAGGATGGTCTTCTGGGCCAGGACGTGGCGCCTCACAAGCTACACCTAGAAAACACTCCTAAAGGCCAATGAAAGGACCTTGAACTACTAGCAATTTTTTCTTTTAATATTTGCTATCTTTTTGTTTAGTATTTTTAAACTTGTTTTGTTTTTTTTTACCCAGTAAATTTTGTATGTTAGTGGCTTTTCTGCTTATCAGCGTGTCGATGTTGCTTCTGTCAAAGCCATGTTCTTATGGGCCACTTGGGCGCAGTCAAAGTCATATCCATTTGTATGCACGTATTACTATGTCAGCAGGTCCACCTAGACAAGATAGGCTGGACAAATAATGAGAGAAGAAAACAACAGGACCAACGGTCCTGGAGGGACATGAGAGCGTGGGAGGTAGGGGAAGGGAGGAGGTGTCGCCCAACACAGGGACAAGGAAACAGCGAATGGTTCAAAACCAGAGGAGGGAGGGGAGGGGAGGACTGGAAGGGAGTGACCAAGAGCAAGGTAACTGAGAGGAACTACTGAATCCAGAATGAAGGCTAAACATGGTAATGGGTCGGGAGGAAAGCGAAAGGAAATAGAGGAAAGGAGTAGGAGGCAAAGTGCATACAGAGAAGCCTAAATACAGACATGTACATATGTAAACATATTTATGATTATGGGGGCAATAGATTTATATGCATATATTTATAGGTTCAGTAGTAGGGTAGCAGATGGACATTGGGCCTCCTCATGCATAATCCCCCAATACAATAGCACCTCGCCCTGCTAAGCAGCCATTGCAGGATACCCATCTTCCCGACATGATCACTGAAGACAGCCGTGTGTGTAAGCAAATGTGGTGAAGAAAGCTGATGGTGCCCGGCTTATCAAAAAAAGATATAGCGTCTGGGGTCTTAAAGGCTTGAAGGCAAATAAGCGGCCATCTAGCTCAGAAGCAACAAAGCCCACAGAGAAGAAGCACACGGCCTAAGCGAATACAAGGTGTTGAATGGACCATGTAGCAGATACAAAGGAACAAAAACAATCATTGTGTGATCACCTCTCTCACATAATGGCTGAAGACGAAAGTGTGCATAAGCAAGTGTGGTGAAGAAGGCGGATGGTGCCTGGCTACTGAGAGATGTAGCGTCTGGGGACTTAAAGACTTGAATGCAAACAAGCGGCCATCTAGCCCAGAAGCAACCGAGCCCACACGGAAGCAGCACACCAACATAGGTGATCATGAAAGACAGAGGAGACCAGGTCTCCAACATCAAAGGTGGGGTGGTGGTGAGAATCACATCACCGTGAAAGAGGGGGAGTGCATGATGGGGACCCAACGCCCACCTGTAGACAGCTGGACCCCCTTCCAGAGGGGTAGTGAGGAGGAGATGGGCCACTCAGGGTTCAGTGTAGCAACAATGAAACTCAAAACCTTCCTCTAGTTCCTGAACGCTTCCTCCCCTCCCAATCATCATGACCCCAATCCTACCTTGCCTTGCGGACCTGGTTATACCAGAGGATGTACAGCGGTGCAGTGGGGATCTGGAGGCACAGGGAATCTAGGACAGACGAACCCCTCAACACCAGCTGTGGGAGTGGCGACACCAGGAGGGAAGGGCATGTAGAAAGGGAGAACCGATCTCAGAGATCTATGTGTAACCTCCTCTCTGGGAGATTGGCAAGGGGGAGGCGGGTGAGGGGAGACGCCGGGGAGTGTAAGATAAGATGTAATAATTATTTATAAATTATCAAGGAACCAGGGGTGGGATCGGGGAGGGAGGGGGATGGGGGGAAAAAAAGGGAAACCGAGCTGATTCCAGGAACCCAAGTGGAAGGTGAATTATGAGAGTGATGAGTGCAACGAATGTATAAGGGTGCTTTGCTCAATTGATGTATGTACAGATTGTGATAAGAGCCTTATGAGCCCCAATAAAACGATTAAAATAAATAAATAAATAATGAAAGAAAAAAAAAAAAGAAATGTATTGGCCTTAGGGGAGGGGCAAAGAGGGCTGGATTGAGAAAGTCTGTGGCATCCAGTTCTGACTTGACTTTTGGATCCAGAATCTTTCAGGAGTCATGGCCTTGCCCTCCAGCCAGAACTTCCAATAACCGTCTTCTCAGAGCCTTGTTAAATTCTCATAATACGTTACACCTGCCATCCTGTGAGCAGCTACCAAACCCAGGCACTTTTTTCTTTCTTTCTTTTTTTTTTTAACAGGAACAATAAAGTTTATTGAACCGTAGCTTAGTACAGGCGCTGGGGTTTCCCCACGGTGCTCTTAATGTACAAAGCACGGATATTCTGCCAATTCTTCTTCAGCAGCGAAACCAAAAAGTTGACAGCCAAGTGGATGTTGTACACGAGTTCATCATCTGTCATCTTCACATGGCCAACTGCCACTGCCAGACACAGCACCTTCTTCATCTGGAACTTGACGGTGGACTTCACCTCGTCCACCTTGGCCACCATGTTCTCATTGTGGGTCAGCAGGGAAGGGAATTTCCCGGCCTTGTTCAGGCCCGGGCCCAGAATTCGAGGAATCTGCTTGATCAGGGTCTCTGAGGCCAAAAAGGCATCATACTTCTTGGCCAGCTTTTTGACCAACTTCTTATTCTTGTTGAGCTTCTTGAGCGCCTCGATGTCCATGTGAGGGATCTCCACGGCCTTCGCTTGTCGCAGTGCTGCTGGTCCCCAAGGACACACACTGAGAACTTGGGGCGCGGGGTGGACTTAAGCCTGACGGTGCCAGAGAAGCGTTTGTCCTTCTGAGGGTCGTAGTTCTTCAGGCTGATCTGCAGCTCCACCGTCTCCAAAAACTTCCGGCGCTTGCGCTGGTTCCTGTGCAGGACTTCCCGCACCGCCTCGTAGAGGGTGTCGCGAGAGACTTTGGTACTCATGGTTCCTAGCGCTGCGGCAACCGGAAAAGAGACCCAGGCACCTTTTTCAAAGACAAGCTCGCTCTCTCTACCCTTAAGAGCAGGTAGTTTTTGGATGATGGATATGAGATACCACAGAAGGCAAATCTGTAATCTTCCATGATGCCCAAAACATGCTGTCACAACCAGGACCCATGACAATCCCTCAGTTTCCTAAATTGCTTCACTGTTGCTTTTTAATTAATATATGACATTAACTTGTCATATATTGATAACAGGGAGGACCCTGAACTAGATGAATAAATTAAAGCTCTCCTCATCCTGTGCTTTTATATGAAGGTGTTAATTATTTTTGTCATTAGGGAGAATGATGGAGGGATGGAGCAATACCAAACGGAGTTTGACAAAGTGTTGTGTTTGCTGCGGGAAACATGGTGCGTGTCAGATACAATCCGTCACCCAGTGAGTCTGCAATTAACACCAAGGGACCAAGGTAGGATTCCCGGTAATAAATAGCCTTCCTCCCAGATGCTAGTGGAGACCCAGCAGGACCCACTGTTGTGTTGTAGCAGTTGTACACGGGACCTTATGGGAGACAGAGCTGGTGTTTGAAATGAGTTTTGTTTGTCCCCAGTTGGCTCAGATTTGTTTTTTAGATAGCATAATCACTAACATTTAAACACAGGGTGATGTCACGTAACAATCTGCAGCTTCTGAGAAATGGAGAGGCCCGACTTTGCTGGTTGACAGTGCACCTCTGGAAGACAAGGGGACCACAGAGGGACTGGGGGGGGGGCAGGCAGATGTGGTGATCGGAGTTTGGAATCCTTGTTTTCCACGTAGAGGTGGCAAGGAGTTCAAGGGTTCAGAAATTGAGGAGGGAAGTTCCAGAAGACAAGTCTGTGTGGTCCATAATAAACCAATATAGGGGTTGAGATTTCAATCCGTTGGCTATTTATTTTGTGCCTGGTAGCCAACCAGCCCAGAATTCCTGACCTCGCCGACCGTGTGAAACAAGGACCATTCCAGAATTACATAGAAGCAAGCATGGAAGCAAGGGCATCCACCACCCCGAATGCGTAGGGGTCAGGAACCAAGTGCTTTCTGTAGAACAGCCCCAGAAGGCAGACCTTTGGCTGGAAAACCTGTTAGGGAGCTAGCATAGGGACTGGCAGGCCCATTACACAAGCTCAGAGGTCTGAGCTACCGGCTCATGAAGTAGAGGCTCACTGCATGCTCAGAAGTTCAGGTTTCCAGCCAGCAGGGGGAGCTACGCCTGGGTGGGCGCTGTACCTGCATTGGCTCACCTAGGCCAAGTGAATTCAATTCAACAATACAGCCAATGAGGTCGAACTACGTCATCGACCACGCCTCCCTAACCGCTCATAAAACTCAAGAGGATCCCAAACCAGGCCTCGGAGTGAGCTGTTTCTGGCGTGGAGCCGAGGACCGAGGCACACCTGCCCCAGGTGAGGTCCAACAGAAGCGGTGATGTTCGAACAGAAGCGGTGCTGTGTGACTGGAAGCTATGAGGTAAGCCGGCCCCAGGAGTGGGCCTTCCCATGCTGGTCTCACGGGTTGTGGGCCCCTCTGGGCTCCTTTCACCTCACCACCCTTGGGAGAATTGTTGGGTTGAGTTCACCTGGCCTAGGTGAGCCAATCCAAGTGGCGCCCCACCCAATACGGTGGAGGTCCCTGGGGACGCTTGTAGCGTATTGCCGCAGCCCCAGCCTTTTGTGTCGGTCTTTGCACCATTTCTTGCTGGTGTCAGTCTTTGCGCCTTTTCCTGCTGGTGTCGGTCTTTGCGCCGTTTCTTGCTGGTGTCGGTCTTTGCGCCGTTTCTTGCTGGTGTCGGTCTTTGCGCCGTTTCTTGCTGGTGTCGGACTTTCCGCCGTTTCTTGCTGGTGTCGGTCTTTGCGCCGTTTCTTGCTGGTGTCGGTCTTTGCGCCGTTTCTTGCTGGTGTGCGGGACTTGATGTGCCTCTCTGTGCCTGCCTTCCCGGGCTGCATTTGGGTGGGGGCTGGGACGCTGCTGCCTGGAGGCTGGGAGGATTTTGACTCCCAAAGCCTTCTCGAGGCTCAGTGTAAAAGTTTATTTGGACTCGAAAACAGAATCAAAGACCCAATTAATTAAGTTTTAGAAGCAGGCTTTATTGCGAACTTGTGGCGGGTTCAGCAACTCAGGGTATTGAGCTATTGAAGCCACGCCAGGGAAAAAATCCTGGCGGCGTTTTTATGCCCACTGCTGGCAGGCACAGCTGGGGAGAATCATAGCTTGGGGGGGGGGGGGTGGATCTGCGCACACAGGTGCTTCCGAAGGGAGAAGGTCGTTAATCTTACCTACATATGTCAGGGACGCGTGGAGTGACCATATCTTCAGAAAACCTTCTGGCTTTGGGAGGAGCTGGTTCCAGGAATTTGGGGTTGAGCAGAGGAGGGGAGGTCAGTTAGGGGTCAGTCTTGAGACCTAAAATGGAGTCTGTTGTGCCAAGACAGGACGTTTTAGACTGACCCTATAGGGAAAAGGGACAACATTAGTCCATTTCTGTAACTGCTTCCTGTGGGTAGTGGGCGAAGAGCAAGGGGAGGGGCTTTTCCAGGCAGAGTACTGGGAGTTGCGGCCTGGCACAGGGTGGAGAGGTTGTTGTTGCTGGTGGACTGCTATACGGGTGATTTCGCGGAGTCAACTTTGCAGGAGCTGAATGAGACAAGGAGCAATTAAGAGCAAAATTACTACTAAAATTATGGGTTCTAGTATGGGGGCTAGGAAGGAGTACAGAGAAGAGTTCCACCAGGAAGAGGATCCGTCTGTTCTGAATCTGTTGTTTTGCAGCTCACGGTTTAGCTTGTTGAGGGTCTGGACTCTAGTTTCCACAATTCCCAGCTTATTGATGTAATAACGGCATTCCTCCTGGAGGAATTAGCAGGTTCCTCCTTTTTCAGCAGTGATGAGGTCTAAAGTGCAGCGGCTCTGCAAGGCAACTTGGGCAACAGAGGTTGTTTGTTTCTGCAGGGAGGCTAGAGATTTGGCAGAGGCATCGACTGCCAGCTGGAAGCGTGTGGATAACTTGTCTGCTGTGGTGATAGAGGGTCTAAGGGTCCCGCCGCTGAGTCCTACTGCACCTGCTGCTGAGGCTAAGGAGATTCTCACTGCTATCGGAAGAAAAACTGCTCTTTTAGTTTGGCGACTGTATACCTGGATGTATTTGTCCTGGACCTCAGCCGGAGTGTATGTAGTGAGCTGCGGAACCAGAGTGACGGGCAGGCACAAAAGGGTAAGGTAGAACTGATGTTTAAATGCTTAGTGTATAGTTGCACCAAAAGAAAATTTTTTTCTGGCGCTGTTAGTGGTTTGGAGGGGATTTGGGTGACATTACATGTCTGTGTCGATGGATTGGAGTAGCAAAAGGGCACTTGAGTGTTTTCTGGTTGGATGTACAGAGGAATATTGGGGATGGTTATGGGTTTTGTGGTCTTTACGTTGGATGAAAATGACAGGGCAGGACCTGGTACTGCTACCAGAGGAGGGCGTTCTAGGGCTGCACGCATGCAGCAGGTGGAGAGGTTGGCTAGTCCAGCAAAGTGGCGATGGCCAGTCCCTGCTGTAGCAGGGTAAGCTGGGAGAAGGGAGACTCAGAAGGTTTAGAAATTTGCTTAGTGAGTTGAAGGTCTTGGATCTGAATATTACAGTGGATGGTGGATTGGACCTGGAGTAGCGACCTCCATACATAGAGTTTGGCGTCTGGAAATTTCTCTCGGCGAGTGGCGCACCACGCTCCTGGAACCAGAGGTGTCCAGCGGCTATCCCAGGGGTCTGGGATTGTGAGAGTGTATTTAGATTTATGGTAGTAGAATCATCCCTGGGGACAAAGGGAAAGGTAAAGTATCTGGCAGGAAGACCAAGGACACCCTACATTTTTCTGTATTCACCTTTTGCACATTGGGTAGTTGCCTTCTGGTCATACAGGTAGCAAATAATGGGATCAGCTTTTCCTTGATGCCGCTTAAAGTCAGGGAAATTTAAGTATATGGGTGTTCTGCACCCTGTGGGTGGGCAGTCAGCGGTGGCCAGCAAATAATCATAACGCTTAGTGCGGGCGTAATTGGTATAGTTTTCAGTCAAGTAAAATCGCTAGCAAAAGGGGAAATTATATTAGGTTTAGCTGGCTGGCTTGGTGAGGCGAGTGAGGCGGAGAGACATAGGACCAGTAGACTGAGCCAGACCACTGGGAGCCATGGTCAGAGTTCACTGCTGCTTTGACTCGGGACAAAAGTACCCAGGAATCTATTCCAAGACCCTTGACTGCCAAGGGAGTAGTGAGCACTACGGTGTAAGGGCCTTCCCACCGGGGTGCTAAGGGTCTGGGTGCTAGGGATTTAATTAACACAGCATTTCCAGGATGCACTGGTTTTTGGTGATCAGCAGAGGTCGGAGATGGTTCAGGGATGGGGGAGTTTTCGTGTTGTCTAAGAAGGTTGCGGAGCAAGGACAAGTATGGAAGGTACGAAGCTAGCAGAGGGCAATCAGTTGCAGGAAGAGGCGAGAAAAGAAAAGGTTGTCCGTAGAGTATTTCGATCATGGCTGGGGAGGATCTGCGCACATAGGTGCTTCAGAGGGGTCGTTAATCTTATCTATATGTGAGGGAGGGGTGGAGTGACCATATATTCAGAAAACATTCTGGCTTTGGGACGAGCTGGTTCCAGGAATTTGGGGTAGAGCAGGGGAGGGGAGGTCGGTTAGGGGTCAGTCTTGAGAGCTAAGATGGAGGTGCAGGCCTCAAAATGGAGTCTGTTGCACCAAGACTGGGACACAGTGGTGTGCTGCGGCTCCGCCAAGCAGGATGGCTGGGAGCGCCCACATCTACCCTGTTGGTTTGGGCAGGTCTCTGGCTGGGTGGTTGGCTCCAGGCTGGCTTTCGGCTAGGCCACAATCTGCGGCTTCCATTTTCCCAGCCACATGACTCCACTCCCAGGCAGAATGGCGCCACCTGTGTCTGTTGTAGCTACTGTCTCTTCCCAGAAAGAAAGCCACCCAGACCGCGGGCAAGTTCAACAGAACAAGTTTTATTTTCTGCGCAGAGACTGTCAGCTCTCTTGAGAGGAGACTGAGTGGCCCCCAGTCTAATTTTCCAAAGGTTTTTATACTTTTGCAATGTGCAGGTGTGCAAGCAGGTAGAGTAGAGAAGCAGGGTGTTGCAGTTAGCCATTCTTAGTTGAACATTACCTGCTCTGGTCTTTCCTTCTGTACGTTCCCTTGGGCTACGTCTGCAGAGCCTACCTCCCCAATATCAGCTAGTTCGTTGACAGTTCATAGCTAGTTTATTTACTGTTCATAATGGCTTCTATCAGCTCAAAATGACTTCTCTTGTCAAGGCTGTTTAAGCTTTGCCCAGAGCTGCTACATTCCCTCCTCTTCTTAGCCGAGTTCAAATCATTGAATCTGCAGTAGCCAGCCCAGTGTATGGTGGGCTCAGCACTAAGAGTTTTATGGTTTGTACTTTCTGTGTGAGGACTGCCACTAGCTTATTGGTTATTATTGGTCCAAACGTGAGGTTTAGCAGGAGGAGGATTAGGGGTCCGGCTAGGGGCGTTACTAGGGTGGTTCGCCAGGTTGCCCAATTAAGTAGCTTTTCAAACCAATTGGTTTCTTCATTTCTTTTCTTGACTCTTTCCTCTAATCTTTTCCTAACCAGGGCTAAACTATCTTTAATGATTCCTGAATGGTTTGCATAAAACAAGTTTCTCCTAATGCCATGCACAACACTCCTTGTTTCAAAAGGAGCAAGTCAAGCCCTCGGCGGTTTGGCAACACACTTCTACAAGGGAGTCTAAGGATCTTTCTAAATGGGAAACATGGTATTTTTATCCCTGTAAATCTAAAGCAATTTGCTGACTAAGAGTCTGATAGTTTAAGTTTCCTTGTATTAAAGCAACTGAACCCGACTGCAGCTAATCCCATAATCCCAAGCCCCGTTAACAGTGGGACTGACATTGGGGCTCTTTTAGCTCATCCAGAAATTCCAAAGTTATCCCTACCTCCTTCACCAGAACACAGGTACACTTGAGGAATAACATGCACTAGGACACAAATACCCGGGTCTGCTGCTAATACTGGGGAAAGGAGACAGGGTGCTAGTCCTGTGGAACAAGTAAAGCAAGTACCCGTTGGGGCAGATAACAAATAAGGATCACCATTTGGTTCAATAGGAACAGCTTGAAGGCAAAAATCTTGATATTTTGATATATTAAAGGGATAATTAGATGAATAAAAACAGTCTTCGCCCTTGGTAATCTTTTAAAGTGAGCTAGAGTTGAGTCCACTCTAACCTCACCTACAGACTGCTGCTTCGTGTAATCCTTCTTACTAACATTTCTAATTGGATTACGCTCTGCACCAATAGTGCTATTTGTAGCCGTGCCTACCGAGTAAGGGGGAGCAGGGTTCAGACAAAGCCAACAATCAGTTGCGAGGTTAGGATTTGAGTTCATAAATTGGAATACAGCATCCAGAGTATCAAACACAGAACCTTGAGGTGGCTCCTGAATGGGAAGGGCCCTTTGAGTTGGGCTGGCAGTGAACGGGAAAGTTACTGAAGAGTCTGGAGGGTGCGGCAAAGGAATCTTAATGACACCCAGCTGTGGCTCTTCAGGATTTATCACCAGGTTTGGGCCTATTTATGGACAGGAAGTTGCCATATTTTACTTTGCTGCATAGTAATGGTTGTCCCGGGATCTCTATCATTTACATAATACTGAATTCCCCATGTGCTCCCAGTGAACCCAATAACGCTTGAATCCAGTTCTTATTGGGTTACATTTGGAAACCATACACGTGGTGGGATCAAACCCCTCCGACTTGAGTCCCATTCTTGTAAAAACAATAGGGTCGTCTTTAACAAGTTTCCACCCTGAAGATGATAGTTTCACAACCCTAAGCTGCACAATGGCAATGTCCCTCCCCTTGGCAGTTAGGGAGCCCATGAGCCGGGCATCTATAGAAATGGTGTGTTTGGAGCCTTCTTTCTAAAGAGGGTATTCCGCACCCATAGGACGGGATTCCGGTTATGGGCCCCATTGTGCCCTTTACCTTTAAAGGATCCGGAATGCCAGCTCTTTCCTAGCAAATCAAACAAATCAAAGCGGAAACGGGGGTCAGACCCAGTGTAAGAAGTTACATATTCACTGTTGGAGGTTCGAGTAGCAGTCCACAGATGTGTTTGTGGTTGGGCGAAATGGCGGGTTCTGACAGCAATGCTCAGACAAAAACAATTAAGTTCTGTAAAGCCTTAATTTTGAGGGTTTTTCTGTCTTTCTGAGTGTTCATCTTTTCAGGATATGCTCAGGGAGGGCTTTTTTTGACTTGTGACTGATGAATCCACGGCCCCTTCCCCACTACTTTAATAGCAGTTGGTGTTATAAGTATCACCTAGTATGGGCCAGTCCCCCTAGGTTCTAAGGTCTCGGGTCAGTGCTTCTTTACCCACGTTCAGTCTCCAGGTTGCAAGTTGTGGGCTGCCTCTTCACCTTTCCCTTGGTTGGGCCCAAAATGAAGGTGTCGGAGCAGATGATTTGTCTCACCTGCTGGACAGCCTGCAGGCACTTCATGAAGGAACAAGTAGTGACTTCCATTACTTCTACTTCCTTCAGTCTTGGGAGGATTGGGGAAGGTCTGCCAAACTTAAATTCAAACGGGGTCGTGCTTTTCACATAGGGAGTGCATCGGACTCGAAGTAGGGCAAAAGGTAAAGAAAGGATCAATCCAGTTCTCGCCAGTTTCTAAATGCAACTTAACTAACAATTCCTTTAGGGTTCTGTTTATTCTTTCTACTTGCCTTGAACTTTGGGGCCTATAAGCCCAGTAGAGCTTCCAGTTAATATTTAGAAGCATTGCTAATACTTTAGTAATTTGAGCAATGAATACTGGGCCATTGTTGGACCCCAAGGTGGTGGGAAGCCAAATCTAGGGACAATTTTAGTTACTAATAATTTACACCCAGTGGCAGCAGTGTCCTTCTTCGTTGGGAAGGCTCCCACCCATCCAAAATAGGTGTCCACTAGCACCAGCAAATACCCGTAGCCATACTTTCTAAGTTTGATATCCATAAAGTCCACCTCCCAGAATTCTCCAGGAGTACTACCTCGAGCTCGTGGTTGGGGTTGCTCCTTTTCTTTTCTAGGGATGTTTCCCCGAGCGAGCACAGTGCAAGCAACAGTGGTGTCATCTGCCACCCAGTGTCCAAGCCTGGGTATGTAAAAGTACCTGAGGAGCAACTGAGACCATTTAGAGGATCCTGAGTGCATACCTTCATGTAGTCCTTGAATCAGATCTCTCCCAGAGCTTCTGGCATGAATCTTCTTCCATCAGGATGGAGCAGCCACCTGGATGCTCCGAGTTTCTTTGGCAGCCCAGCTCTTGGCTTACCTTTAGATCATTTTCCGAGTATGTAGGTTGTGGCAGTAAACACTGGGGATGGCATGGTCATGGCCATTACCTTGGGGATTTGTGGTATAATCCTGGCATTCGAGATCCACCGGTCCAGGGGACTTGTTAGGAGGGGCTCAACCATAGGTCCCCCTACCCCAGCAATATCCTGCCCCAGTGTAAGCTTCCTAGCTTCTATAACTAGGATGGCCGTGGCAGCCTCAGCTCGCATGCAGCTCGGCCATCCTGCAGTTACAGAGTCTAGTGTGATTGAAAGATCGGCCACAGGTCTCTTTCATGGCTGCAAGTTCTGAGTTAGCATTCCTTTTGCTGTGCCCCTGGCCTCATAGACAATTGGAAGGGATTTTCTATGTCTGGAAGGGGAAGAGAGGGTGCCCATATGAACGACGTTTTTAAGGATTCAAAGGCTTGCTGTTCTACTTCAGTCCATTGAAGTTTTTTCCTTTCCCCAGTACTTGCATATAGGAGTTTGGCTAATCCCTCAAATCCCAAATTCCACAATAGACAGTACCCCACAAATCCTAGAAACTCTCACACCTGCCTCTTAGTCTCAGGGACTGGGATTTTGAAGATTACCTCAGTGCGGCTGGGGGACAAGGTCTGTTTTCCCTCCTCCAGTTGGTAGCCTAGGTATACAGCTTTATTGACACACAGTTGAGCCTCTCTTTCAGATTCCCTGGACCCCAATTGGCCAAGGACTATTAACAGGTCCTCGGTAGCACTTGGGCATTCCTCCAGGGTTTCGGAGGCCAGGAGGAGGTCATCTGCATACTGGAGCAAGGGGGTTTGGGGGTGTTCCTCCTTGTATTCCTGTAAGTCTTCATTGGGTTGACGTACAGAGGACAAGGGTATGGAGAACAAAGCATCCTTTAAGTCCAAAACAGTATAACAAATTCAGTTTGACGGGATAGTACTCAGGAGGGTCTCGGAGTTTGGTACCGTGGAGTGGACAGTTTCTACCCTCGCATTTACCTCTCCGAGATCCTGCACCATTTGGAAGTCCTCAGTTCCCGGTTTCGGCATGGGCAGCAGGGGAGCGTTCCATGTGGACTTGCAGGGCACCAAAATGCCTGTCCTCTTTAGTCTGCATATGTGAACAGCAATACCCACCTGTGCTTTCCAGGGAGTAGGGTTTTGCTTGACACTCACCAGTGTGGCTGAGCTCAGAAGTTGTACGACCGCAGGCACCTGATGTTCAGCAAGGTCTGGCAGGTTGTTCTCTGCCCAAACAAAAGGAATATCTTTTAGCCATTTATCAAGAAGTTCCTTTGAGGAGGTTTCTTCTGCTCTTTGATAAAACACATATCCCTCTGGCAGTGGAGCGGTGAGCAAAACCTTTGCCTTTTCAAGTTCAAGGGTTAAGGTGGTTGCAGCAGATGAGAAAGTAATCATGGCCACCATTTATCGTAATAAATCCCGACCAATTAGGGGAAAGGGGCCCTGAGGCATTACCAGGAAGGAGTGTGGAACTGTCTCTTGTGCTAAATCTGTTATTCTGGCCGTTGTCCATGGGTATGCTTGGGTCTGCCATGTGGCACCTGTAATTAAAATCTTTCCTTTTGACAATGCACCTGTAGTCTTTTCCAAAACCAAGAAGGTGGCCCCTGTGTCCACCAAGAAATTTACTGGCTGGCCCCCTTTTTGGAGTGTTAGCGTGGGATCCTGGAGGCCAAGTGAAACAGCCCTGACACCTTCATTCAGCTTCTTCAAGCATTATTGTCTCTCGCTTGGGTCTTTCTAGGTGTGAATGAGGCCCGTCCTCTCTAGTGGAGGGTCGTGCACCTCTCCTGGCGTTTTCAAGGGACTGATGTTTCCAATGTCCTTCTTTCCTGCAGTAGGCACATTGATCCTTCTTCGGGGCTTGGTGGTGCCCACAGGTTAGTCTCTCCGTGAATGGGCCATGCTCTCCTTTTCCTGAGCCTCTGGGGTCTCTCATGGCAATTACTAGTATTTTAGCTAGTTTCTTTGTCTCTGTTGTTATACACTCAATGAGCCACTTCTACCAAATCACTAGGATTTTTCCCTTCAAACCCTTCCCACTTCTTTTTCATGTCTGAGGCAGACTGACTGAATAATACAGGCAATACTTACTTCCCTCCTGTTCTCAGGGGGCTTTCAGGTCAATAGGGGTATAAAGCCCGTAGGCGTCCATCAGCCACTCTAAAAAGGCAGGCGGACATTCTCTTGTAGGAGCCTGAGAATTCTCACTGACCTTAGATAAATTTATAGGCTTCCTAGTGGTTAAGCGGAGGCCCTGCAAGAGCAACTGGTGATATCTGCTTAAGCCCTCTGGGCCTTGCTAGGAGTTTGGATCCCACATTGGTTGTGCAGTGGGGAAAAAAAATTTCTCTCAAGTGGGGAGTGCCCGCTGGCTGACCATTAGGTCCATTGACTGCCTTCTGGGCCTCTCTGGAAGGGGTCCCATTCCTCTGATATGAACAGCACCTGGAGAAGTTGCAGGAAATCACCTCAGGTGGGCTGATGAGTATGGAAAACCATATCTAGCAAAGAAATCAGACCTTATGGTTTGTCAGAAAAAAGGGGTGTTGTTGGTTCCAATTATACAATTATACAAATCCCTGGAACAAAAGGGAACATATACTGAAAAAGGGATTCGGGATTCAGGTTTGGGGGCTGCTTGCCTTAAGGGGAGAATGGCTGCTGCTGAGTGATCTTTCTCTGGGGGTTGTTAAGACATGCCTGCCCTAGTGTATTTGTTGTGGGGTGGGGGGGCTCAAAAAGAGGCTGTGAGTATCCCTCTCTCCGGCCCCTTGGGAACCTGATAGGGTGGCAGCGGCACCAAGGGTTGGAAGCCAGCTCTCCTGCTCCCAGAGTCCTCTTGCAAAATGGGATAAATCAGACAGGGAGGGAAAGGGGGAAGGGAGGGGGAGGGACAGGGACAGCCTCCACCTTGGTGGTTTTAGGAACTTGGACAGGTTGTTTTTCCGGTCCTGCCATGTTTACTGAAATCTTGGAAACAAGAACTCTTTATGTTGGGGGAGGAAGTAAGTCTTTTATATATGTTGGCTTCTTAGTGGCAATGTCAATCCACACATGAATTTAAGGGATCAGATCAGGATGTCCTGGTTCCCCTTTCTAAGCAGGCTCCGACAGTGGCACTCGGATCTCGGTGCACCTCGAAATGTTGTAGCTACTGTCCATTCCCAGAAAGAAAGCATCTCCGACCACCGGCAAGTTCAACAGAAAAAGTTTTATTTTCTGCACAGGGTCTGTCAGCCCTCTTGAGAGGAGACTGAGCAGCCCCCAGTTGAATTTTCCAAAGGTTTTTATACTTGTGCAATGTGCAGGTGTGCAAGCAGGCAGAGTAGAGAAGTGGGGTGTTGCGGTTAGCCATTCTTAGTTGAACAAAAACTGCTCTTGTTCTCAAAAGCCTTCTGAACATCCATTTCCTTTGGGACATTCCCTTGGGCTACGTCTGCACGGCCTACCACCCCAATATCAGCTAGTTCATTGACAGTTCATAGCTACTTTATTTACCTTTCATGGTGGCTTCTGTCAGTTCAGAATGGCTTCACCATTATCAAGGCTCTTTATGGTTTTCCCAGAGAACCTACATAGCCGCCATGGGGAAACAGGGCCTATGACCCTGGCCAAAATGGTTCCCACCAGTCCAAACACGTGGAAGGGCACTGCCTCGGGAGCTGGTTGATTTAGGCCTGGGAGATAGCCCTGCCTTGTCCCGGCAGCCAAATGTTTCCCTTTTACCCTCCGTTCCCTTTGCCTTTCTCCTGGTTTTTAAAACAAGCTGCTTGAGCCCTATAACACTGAGCAGGACTTTTTTGTAACATTTAATTAAAATATATCTGGTACCAAAATTATATATTATAAATATGACAATTTGGTTATATTTTTGAAAATTTATACTTTAAAAATATACTTTGGTTGTCATATATATTGATAACAATGAAAGTAAAGAATAAAAACAAAAAAATATTATTTCCTGCATTGAAAACTTCAGGTGTTCTAGGGTTAGTGCTCTACCAGTGTAGGTTTGTTCCTTGTTACTGGCTGGTTTTCCGTTGCTCAGTCTTAAGACAAAGGCGTTCAGAAGCCTAGCCTGGGTAACCCTTACTTTTAGGCTTTCAGTGGTGTTTCTTCACGCACTTTTGGGGACAGCTCTTAATATAGCTCAGCTGCCATGATGTTCCAGCCAGAAATTCCAATTTTCCTAAAGGTTCCCTGAGCTGCCAGATGCCCCTTCCCTGCAGAGATTTGAGAGTCTGCTCCTGCCAGCAGGCATCTTGGAAGGCTGTGGGGCCATCCCAAGCAGTGGTCCTCCTAGCTTATTGTCTAGAAAATGGTTGGACCTAAAGTTGCCCACAGCGACTGCTCTTTGACCCTTTGTCTATGGTGGGGGCACCTGTCAGAGGCATCAGTTTAATAGCACACCAGGGGTCTGCTCTGAAGCGGGGTTATTGACCTTGAGGCAGCAAGCTCTAAATAGCCTTGTTTTGTGCTTTCCAGATGGGACTTAGCAGCTTCATACTCAGGAATTGCCCCCTTGCATGAATCCTGTCCAATTGGGATAGAGTTGACACAGAGGCTAGACAAACAAAAGCTGATACACTATGCAACTTTATTTGAGAAAGGAGAATGGTGGCCAGAGAATGGCACACTTTTCCTTCCAACCCTGATTCACCTGGAACAGTTCTGTAGAGTGATGGGAAATGGGCGGAGATGCCAGAAGTTAGAGCATTTCTCCTTTTGAGGAGCAGTAGAGACCTTCATCCCCAGTGCACACAGGAACCCCTAAGGCAGGCGTCCTCAAACTGTGGCCCATGGGGCACATGTGGCCTGACGACATTTATTCCACCCTCAGGGTGTTTTTGCTGCCTCTGCCTGTCCTGCTTAGCAGCCGACTCGTGCAGTGTGCATAGGAACTTGTTCATAGGTTTTTAAAAAACTATAGTCTGACCCTCCAATGATCTGAGGGACAGAACTGGCCCCCTAGGTAAACAGTTTGAGGACCCCTGCCCTAAGGGATCCTGGACTTAGGGGTTACTATTCTCGCAGCCCTGACACACCCCTGATCATTCTACCCATAGTAGAGGCACCAGGGAAATTTGGTCCCTGGGTAATTTACCAGCCTTTTATTCAAATTGAAGCCAAGAAAATTAAAAATGACTTAGGCAGTTACTCTACTTTTGATTACTGTTGACTCCCCCTGTAGTACCCCAATATTACCATTTAACTCTATAACGCTGAGCATATTTCCATAACATATAAAGAAATGTATATATTAATAGATAGATAGATAAACAGACAGATAAATAGATAGATAACTTTGAAAATAAAGAATAAAAACAAAAACATTTCCCCCAAATTGAAAATTGAGCCCTTATAGGGTTAAAAAGGATGGGTCTTATCAGCAGGTGTAAGACCTTAGGATCATAAATGAAGCAGTGATCCCACTGCACCTAGTAGTGCCCAAACCCTGTGCCCTCCTAGGGAAATTGTGAATGCTTTAATCCCCGTTCCTGTACTTAGAGTGAACAAACACATGCCTGATAATCCTAAGTATACTTATTTCTTGTGACACTCACCTAACTTGAAGGGAACTACCTCCTCCGAATCTTAGACTTGTCTCACTTAAACTCTTCAACCTTTTGTCTTTTTGTTTGTTTTTCCAGAAGTTCTCAGGTTACCAAGGCCTCCAAATCAAGTGTGCCAGCTGCAGGACCACGATTTCCTGAACAACCTCAACTTTATCCATCCTGGGACCTGAGTGGACAATCCCTTCTGAGCCCCATTTGCCCCTTTTGCAGCAGGAAGTACTTAGAGATGTCGTCGCCCAGTACCCCAAAGATTTGGGTCCATACCTCTTCAGGGGGCAAATGTTAGGTAGCTATCCTAGGGACTGGGGTGTCCATTATGCATGCCCAGAGGGCCAAGGTAGCAGCCCAAGAAGGAGTAGCACACTGTGCGTGCTCAGAGGTTCAGGTTTCCGGCCAGGAAGAGGAGGTACACCTGGGTGAGTGCTGCAACTTGATTGAACCACCAAGGCCAAGTAAATTAAATTCAGCTGCTGGGGTTGACCAGGGTTGCCCACCATGCCTCCCTAATGCTCATAAAACCCACTTGGATGACAATCAGGCTTCTACATGCATTCTTTCTCACGCAGAGCAGAGGACCGAGGTCTGTCTGTCCCCAGAGAGATCTGACAAACCCAGGAAGGCTCTTTGGAGGCAGCAGAACTGGACATGAATGGCTGGTGGATACTGTTCAGATGCAGGACTTTCTACTTAGAAGGGTCTAATCCAGCCTGAGATGATCCTTGAATGAGTCCTCTGCACAGATCTTTTTTTTAACGTTTTATTAGGGGCTCATACAACACTAAACACATTCTATGCATACATCAGTTGTGTAAAGCACATTTGTACATTCATTTCCCTCATTCTCAAAATATCCACTCTCCACCCAAGCCCATGGCCTCAGCTCCTCATTCCCATCCCCACCCCCCATGTGCGCTACCCCTCGCTCATCAATCCTTGGTAATTTACTGATTTTTGTCATATCTTGCACTGTCTGATATCCCCCTTCACCCACTTTTCTGTTGAAGTAAAATGTACATCCTTGTAATCAGTTCCCCGTTTCCAAACTGCCCTCCCTCTTACCCTCTCAGTGTCTTCACTCATAATACTGGTCCTAAAGGACTCATCCACCCTGGATTCCCTGTGTTTCCAGTTGCTATCTGTACCAGTGTACATTCTCTGGTCTAGCCAGATTTGTAAGGTAGAATTGGGGTCATGATAATGGGGGGAGAGAAAGCATTTAGCAACTAGAGGAAAGTTGTGTTTCATCATTGCTATCTCATACCTAGTCTTGGCTCATCTCCTCTCTGAGACCCTTCTGTAAGGTATTGTCCAGTGGTCTGGAAATGGGCTTTGGGTCTCTACCAAGCACTCTTCTCATTCCCAATAAAATGTTTTTGTTCTGATGATGCCTGACACCTGATCCCTTCGAAACCTCGTGATCTCATAGGCTGGTGTGATTATTCCATGTGGGCTTTGTTGCTTCTGAGCTAGGTGGCCGCTTGTTTACATTCAAGCTTTTAAGACCTCAGACGCTATATCTTTTGACAGCTGGGCACCATCAGCTTTGTCTTCAGTGTACCTGTGGGGAAGGTGAGCACCATAGAATGCCAGTTTAATAGAACAAAGAAAGTATTCTTGCAATGAGGGAGTACTTGAGTGGAGGCCCAGAGTCCATCTGCTACCTTAATACGAAACCTATAAATATATGGACGTAGGTCTATTTCCCCATGCTCATATATGAATATATTTACATATGGACATACTTTTTTAAAGACCTCTATAACAGGCCCTTGCTTCCTCGCTTGCTCTTCTATTTCCCTTTCATTTTCCTCTTGTGCCCACTGCCATGCTCAGTCTTCCTTTGGGTTTCAGTAATTCTTCTTGGTTCCATTACCCTTGATCCCGCCCTACCAGGCCTCCTACATCTACCTCACCACGGATATGCATGACTTCCTGTTCTCTTGTTTCTGGGTTTCTTAACACCGCTTCCTTTACGCCCACCTCCCTCTTTCCCATGCCCCACACCCCAGAAGTGTTGGTCCTGAGTTTTGTCCTCCAGATTGGACATACAGCCTATCTAATTTAGACAGACCAGAAAAGGTAATAACATGCACAAAACCAAGACAAGCAACCCAAAAAAACCAAGACAACAAAAATCCAATGACACTAAAAGAAAACAAAACTAACCAAGAAAGAAAAGCTCATAGTTAGTACAAGGACTGTGTGGTGAACTTTAGGAGTGTTTTCCAGTCCAGTCTGTTGGGGCACCGAGCCCTGACCACAAAGTCCACCTTTGGCATTCCCCGGGAACTTTGATGCTCCGTTTTCTAGCGCTTCCGCTGCACTCCCTTAGTGTCATGCCTCGATGTAGCAAGATCAGTTCGGGCGCAGTTCCCACACTGTGTCTCCAGTGTTGTCCCCTCTAGGGCAATGGGTCTTTGAGGGACGTTTCTCATCGTGGGGCTGCCCATGTGGTCTTTTCTGTGGACTGGCTTCTCTGATTGGGAAAATCATCCTCAAGGTGTAGTGGGCCAGGATGTGCTCCATTCTCCCCTCCTCCCCCTTGTTCTGCTCTGTGTTCTCTGATCAGATATGTCCCTCTCCGCGAGTTGCAGCTCCGGTGCCATCCTGTGAAATACAATCTTTGGGGGCTGCAAGGAGGTGGGAGGGGGGGCATCAGCTCAGATCTTTTGGGAGTCCAGGAGATATTGACTGCTCGATGGGCACAGTTCTGTGGGGCACCATGCTCTTGGTCCAGACGCTGGTTGTGAATATGACTTTGTTGTTAACCAGTTGTATGTCTCTGGGTCAACTCCTGTGTGTTTTTGAGGGAGTTTTCTCATCTGGAAAGTAAATGTACTGGATTATCCAGAAGCCCATGTCAGCAAGTTATTGAGAGGGGTTAATCAGAGACTGTTTCATATAGTGTGTATCTGCGCGCTGCATTCGAGACCTGGGGTGGCAATTATGAGCTCAGAATAGAGATGGTGTCCAGTAGGTGACAGACGTGGCTCCATATTGAAACAGGAAGCCCACTGTGGAGATTTGGTCCTTCCGTTGATGACCACCGGCCACCTAGTCTTCTCCTGCTATAACTGCTTCACTGACTCAGCAGCTGAGCCAGGAGCCAGTGCCATCATAACCAGGTGGCTAACTGGGAGAAAGAGCAGATAGATATTTGTTATCTTGTTGTCTTGGGAAGCCCACCTAACCTCCATGCAAACCTTCTGGTGTGAGTTATCTGTGGAAGGAATCATAGGCTCACAGTAATACACATCTTTCTTTTTGTAAATGTGCCCGTATTCCTTTCTGAACCTGAGAAGGTGGCCCCTGTGTCCACCAAGAAATTTACTGCCTGGCCTCCTATATGGAGTGTTAGCCTGGGTTTTGGCGGCGAAGTGAAACAGAGCCCTGACCCCTTCATGCAGCTCTTCAAGCCTTATTGTCTCTTGCTTGGGTCTTTCTCGTTGCAGATTAGGCCCATCCACTCTAGTGGAGGGTCGTGCACCTCTCCTGGGGTTTTCAAGGCACTGATTTTTCCAGTGTCCTTCTTTCCTGCAGTAGGCACATTGATCCTTCCCCATGGCTTGGCGGTGCCCAGAGGTTAGTCTCTCCGTGAGTGGGCCATGCTCTCCTTTTCCTGAGTCTCTGGGGTCTCTCATGGCAATTCCTAGTATTTTAGCTAGTTTCTTTGTCTCTGTCGTGCTAGGGTCATCTCGGTTGTTATATACTCAATGAACCACTTGTATCAAATCACTAAGATTTTTCCCTTGAACACTTCCCACTTCTTTTTCAGGTCTGAGGCAGACTGACTGAGTCATAAAGGCAATATATATTGCCCTCCTGTTCTCGGGGCCTCCGGGCTGTTAGGGGTATAAAGCCTGTAGGCTTCCATCAGCCACTCTAGAAAGGCAGGCGGACATTCTCTTAGCCTGAAAATTCTCACTGACCTTAGATAAATTTATAGGTTTCCTAGCTCTTCCGCAGAGGGTCATGTGAGAGCAATGGGTGATACCTGGTAAAGCCCTCTGGGCCTTTGCTAGGAATTGAGATCCCACATTGTTGGTGTCGTGGCCAAAAGAGTTTCTCTCAAGTGGGGAGTGCCCGCTCGCTGACCATCAGGTTCACTGACTGCTTACTGGGCCTCTGTCTGGAAGGGCTACCCTCCTCCGTTGTGAACAGCACCTGGAGAAGTTGTTGGCAAGCATTCCAGGTGGGCTGATGAGTATGGAAGTCATACCAGTACTAGTGTGTGGGGGGGCTGCTTGTTAGGGGTGGGGGTGAGTTTGGGGGGCCGGTGGGGGAGGGAGTGACTCAATAAGGGCCTGTTAGAAGTTTTCTATTTCTGGACCCTAGAAACCTTATAGGGCGGGGGTTGAAAGAAAGGGTTTGAAGCCAGCTCTCCCACTCCAAGGGTTCTCCTGCAAAATGGGATAAAGCCGATTAGGGGAGAGAGATGGGGAGGGGAGGGGAGGGGAGGGGAGGGGGGGGAGGGGTGTGGGAGGGGTGAGGGAGGGGAGGGGTGGGGGAGGGGAGGGGTGGGTGAGGGAGGGGAGGGGTGTTGGAGGGTGATGGGGAGGGATGGCCTCCACCTATGTGGTTTTGGGAACTTGGACCGTTTGTTTTTCCGGTCCTTCAATGTTTCCTGAAACCTTGGAAACAAGGGCCCTTTCTTTGCGGGAGGGAGTAAGTCTTTTATATTTGCAGGCTTCTTAGTGGCAATGTCAGCCCACACTTGAAGTAACGGGATCAGATCGGGATATCCTGGTTCCCTTTAACCATAACTATGAACTCTTAGTAATAGGGGATGGGAAAACTAGTCTTGCGTGGGTCAATCAGGGACTCCTTCTGCCCCATCACTTTTAAACAAATTGTAGCGTCTCCAAGCTTTTGGGTTGAAACCACATCCTCTTGGTGAATGCCGAGAGCAGGGGTCCTCAAACTACAACCTGTGGGCCACATGCAGACAGCCGAGGACGTTGATCCTTTCTGCCGGGTGTATGTGCCCCATTTATTTTTTTTTTTTGAACTTCAAATCAAGATGTGCAGTGTGCACATGAATTTGTTCGTAATATTTGTTTTTTTAAACTATAGTCTTTCCTTCAAAAGGCCTGAGGGATAGTGAACTGGCCCCCTGGGTAAACAGTTTAAGGACCCCTGCCCTAAGGTATCCTGGACTTAGGGGTTATTAATCTCCCAGTCCTGAAACATCCCTGAACATTCTACCCGTTGTAGGAGGCACCATGGGAATTTGGACCCCGGGTAATTTACAAGCCTTTACTCCAATTGAACCCAAGAAAATTCAAAATGGCTTAGGCAGTTACTCTATTTTGGTCACTTTTGACTCGTCCTGCACTAGCCCATTATTTCCATTTAACTCTATAACGCGAAGCATGATGTTTTCATAACATTAAAAAATGTATATATTAATACATATATTTATATATATATATTTATAACTATGAAAGTCCACAACAAAAAGAAAATTTTTTCCCAAAATTAAAATTGAAGCGTTATAGGGTTAAAAAGAAGGATGGGTCTTATCAGCGGGTCCAAAACCTTAGCATCATAAATGAATCAGTGATCCGACTGCACCTAGTAGTGCCCAAACCTGTGCCCTCCTAGGGGAAAATGTGAATGCTTTTATCCCTCTTCCTGTACTTCCAATGAACAAACACACATGTCTGGTAATCCTAAGATTATTTTTGTTTCCTGTGACACTCACCTAATTTCAAGGCCACTGCCACCTCACAAGCTTAGCCTTGTCGTAGTCAAACTGTTCACCTTTTAGACCGTTTGTTTTTCTCAGAAGTTATGGGGTGATTAAAGCTTCTGAACCAAGTGTGGCAGGTCCACGACTACCATCTCCTGGACCACCTCAACCTTATCCATCCTGGATAAAGTTGCCCTCAATGGACAACCCCTCCCAGCAGTGTAGGAAGGGTATGGACCCAAAGCCCCACCTCGCCCCTTTTGCCAGCAGGAAGTAGCTAGAGATGTCGTCGCCCAGTACCCCAAAGATTTGGGTCCATATCTCTTCAGGGGGGCAAATGTTAGGTAGCTATGCTAGGGACAGGGGCATCCGTTATGCATGCCCATAGGGCCAAGATAAGAGCCCAGTTAGGAGAGGCACCCTGTGCATGCTCAGAGGTCCAGATTTCTGGCCATGAAGGGGAGGTCACCTGGGTGGTTCCTGTACCTGGATTGACCAATCTAGGCCATGTAAATTCAATTCAGCCACTGGGGTCGGCCAGACTTTCCCATCACGCCTCCCTAACGCTCATAAAACTCTCTTGAGTGACAGACCAGGCTTCTGCATGATTTCTCTCTCACTCAGGAAGGCTCTTTGGAGGCAGCTGTGCTGCACATGAGTGGCTGGTGGATACTGTTCAGATGCATGGCTTTCTGCTTGCAAGGGTTTTTGTCTCAGCTGACTGTAAGGGAGGAGGTAGTACGTCTGGATCACAGAGTATCCATGTCCACAAACGAGGCTGCTCATTCCACAGTCCTGGAAGTGCTTTATGAAAACCCTCTGCTTTGCAATGTCACTCCTTGTAGATTAGAGTGGGAGGGGCTGGGACCAAGGTATGCTGCCTCTTACTCCCACTTGCAGGTTTCTGGATGCTGATTGTATCTCTTACAGCATCAGTTAGTGGGCTTGTTGTCTGCCTCAGGCTTTGTTCACGGAGATCCTCCAGCTAGTTGGTGGTGTGTGCGCATGAGCAGAGGCTTCCTGCCAATCCCCCATGAGTAGTAGAGCTCCCATGGTGTGGACTCCATGAAAGCCTTGCCCCAGGCAGCACGCTTACAAAGGAGGGTGGGCCCTGCAGGACAGAGGACCATTCCCCCTGTGGAATGGCCTCAGAGATCCACCTCCCTCTCTGGCCAGCTGCTTGGGCTGTGGGTCCTAAGCATCATGGCTGACTCAGTAATAGACACAGGGTGAGGCGACTCCAGTAGCTGTTTTGACTGGTCTAATCCAGCCTGAGATCATCCTTGCATGAGCCCTCTGCCAAGATTATTTTTGTTTCTTTTATGATCTTTTCATTAGTGGCTCCTACAACACTAACCACAATCCATAAATACATCAGCTATTTGAAGCACATCTGTACATTAATTGCCCTCCTTATTCACAAAATATCCACTCTCCACCCAAGCCCCTGGCCTCAGCTCCTCATTTTCCCCCCCTCAATGCCCGCCACCCATCCCTCATCAATCCTTGGAAATGTACTAATTCTTTTGTCATATTTTCACCCACCTTTCTTTTGAGGTCAATGAAGATCCTTGTAATCGGTTCCCACTTTCCATCCTGCCCTTCCTCCTCCCTCCCAGTATCTCCACTCATAACACTGGTAAAGGGCCCATCCACTCTGGATTCCCCGTGTTTGAAATTCCTATCGGTACTAGAATACCTTCTCTAGTTTGGCCAGATTAGTATGGTAGAACTGGGATCATGATAGTGGGGCAAGAGAAAGCATTAAGAACTAGAGGAAAGTTGTGTTTCATCTTTGCTGTCTCATACCCTGTATTCTTTAATCTCCACTCTGAGATCCTTCTGTAAGGGGATGTCCAGTGCACTGCAAATAGGTTTTGGGTCTATACCCGGCAGTCCCCTCTCATTCTCCATGATAAGATTTTTTTGTTCTCATGATGCCTGTTGCCTTATCCCTTTAAAACTTTGTGATCACACAGGCTGGTATGCTTTCTCCATGTGGGCTCTGTTGCTTCAGAGCCAGATGGCTGTTTCTTTACCCTCAGGCCTTTAAGACCCCACACGCTATATCTTTAGGTAGCTGGACACCATCGGCTTTCTTCACCACATTTGCTTATGCAGCCGCTTTGTGGTCAGTGATTGTGTAGGGAAGGTGAGCATCTTAGAATGCCAATTTAATAGAACAGTGTTATTGCAATGAGGGAGTCCTTGAGCGGAGGCCCTATGTCCATCTGCTACCTTAATACTAAATCTATAAACATATGGACATAGATCTATTTCCCCATGCCCCTTTGTAAATATATGTACATATGTACATGCCTTTATTTAGACGTCTATAACTGGCCCTTGCTTCCCAGCTCACTCTTCTATACCATTTGATTTTCCTCTTGTGCCCACTGACATGCTCAGTCTTCCTTTGGTTTCAGTAATTCCTCTTGGTTACATTACCTTTGATCACGCCCTACCAGGCCTCCTACATCCCCCTCACTACCATTTTCCATCACTTGTTGTACCCTTGTCTCTGGGTTTCTTTACACCACTTCCTTTCCCCCCACCGTGCTCACTCCCATGCCCAATGGAAAGGGCCGGTCACATGTTTACTCCTCCAGATTGTTCATCCAGCCTCTCTTAATTAGACAGACCTGTAAAGGTAACAACATGCACAAAACAAGACTGAGCAAAACCAAGCAGCAAAAAGAAAAAAAAATAAACAAAAATGAAAACAAAACCCAACCCAAATCCAATGACACTAAAAGAAAACAACACTAACCAGAAAGAAAAGTACAAGGACTGTGTGGTGAACTTTAGGAGTGTTTTCCAGTCCAGTCTGTTGGGGCACAGAGCCCTGACCACAAAGTCCACCTTTGGCATTCCCCGAGGACTTTGATGCTCCGTTTTCTTACTCTTCCGCTGCACTCTCTTAGTGTCATGCCTCGATGTGGCAGGATCAGTTCGGGCGCAGTTCCCACACTGTGTCTCCAGTGTTGTCCACTCTAGGGCTATGGGTCTTTGAGGGACGTTTCTCATCGTGGGGCTGCCCATGTGGTCTTCTCTGTGGACTGGCTTCTCTGATTGGGAACATCATCCTCAAGGTGTAGAGGGCCAGGGTGTGCTCCATTCTCCCCTCCTCCCCCTTGTTCTGCCCTGTGTTCTCTGATCAGATATGTCCCTCTCCGCGAGCTGCAGATCCGGTGCCATCCTGTGAAATACAACCTTTTGGGGCTGCAAGGATGTGGGGGGGTGGGTATCAGCTCAGATCTTTTGAGAGTCCAGGAGATATTGACTGCTCGATGGGCACAGTTCTGTGGGGCACCGTGCTCTTGGTCCAGACGCTGGTTGTGAATATGACTTTGTTGTTAACCAGTTGTGTCTCTGGGTCAACTCCCGTGTGTTTTTGAGTGAGTTTTCTAATCTGCAAAGTAAATGTACAGGATTATCCAAACTCCCATGTCAGCAAGTTATCGAGAGTGGTTAATCAGAGACTGTTTCATATAGTGTGTACCTGCGCGCCGCATTCTAGACCTGCGATGGCAATTATGAGCTCAGGATAGAGATGGTGTCCAGCAGGTAACATACGTGGCTCCATATTGAAACAGGAAGCCCACTGTGGAGATTTGGTCCTTCCGTTGATGGCCACCGGCCACCTAGTCTTCTCCTGCTATAACTGCTTCACTGGCTCAGCAGCTGAGCCAGAAGCCAGTGATATCATAACCAGGTGGCTAACTGGGCCAAAGGGCTGATAGATATTTGTTATCTTGTTGTCTTGGGAAACCCACCTACCCTCCATGCAAACCTTCTGGTGTGAGTTATCTGTGGAAGGAATCATAGGCTCACAGTAATTCACATCTTTCTTCTTGAAAATGTGCCCATATTCCTTTCTGAACCTGACAAGGTGGCCCCTGTGTCCACCAAGAAATTTACTGCCTGGCCTCCTTCTTGGAGAGTTAGCCTGGGCTTTTGGCGGCGAAGTGAAACAGAGCCCTGACCCCTTCATTGAGCTTCTTCAAGCATTATTGTCTCTTGCTTGGGTCTTTCTACGTGCAGATGAGGCCCATCCACTCTAGTGGAGGGTCGTGCACCTCTCCTGGGGTTTTCAAGGCACTGATTTTTCCAGTGTCCTTCTTTCCTGCAGTAGGCACATTGGTCCTTCCCCATGGCTTGGCGGTGCCCAGAGGTTAGTCTCTCCGTGAGTGGGCCATGCTCTCCTTTTCCTGAGTCTCTGGGGTATCTCATGGCAATCACGATTATTTTAGCTAGCTTCTTTGTCTCTGACGTGCTAGGGTCATCTCTGTTGTTATACACTCAATGAGCCACTTGTACCAAATCGCTAAGATTTTTCCCTTCAAACCCTTCCCACTTCTTTGTCATGTCTGAGGCAGACTGACTGAGTAATAAAGGCAGTACTTATTGCCCTCCTCTTTTCAGTGCCTCCGGGCTGTTAGGGGTATAAAGCCCGTAGGCTTCCCTCAGCCACTCTAGAAAGGCAGGCGGACATTCTCTTATAGGAACCTGAAAATTCTCACTGACCTTAGATAAATTCATAGGTTTCCTAGCTCTTCTGCAGAGGGTCATGTAAGAGCAATGGTTGATACCTGGTAAAGCCCTCTGGGCCTTGCTAGGAATTGAGATCCCACATTGTTGTTGTAGTGGCCAAAAGAGTTTTTCTCAAGTGGAGAGTGCCCGCTCGCTGACCATCAGGTTCACTGACTGCTTACTGGGCCTCTGTCTGGAAGGGCTACCCTCCTCTGTTGTGAACAGCACCTGGAGAAGTTGTTGGCAAGCATTCCAGGTGGGCTGATGAGTATGGAAGTCATACCAGTACTAGTGTGTGTGGGGGGCTGCTTGTTAGGGGTGGGGGTGAGGTTGGGGGGCCGGTGGGGGAGGGAGTGACTCAATAAGGGCCTGTTAGAAGTTTTCTATTTCTGGACCCTAGAAACCTTATAGGGCGGGGGTTGAAAGAAAGGGTTTGAAGCCAGCTCTCCCACTCCCAGAGTTCTCCTGCAAAATGGGATAAAGCCGATTAGGGGAGAGTGATCGGGAGGGGAGTGGAGGGGAGGGGAGGGGAGGGAGGAGGGTAGGGGAGGGGAGAGGTGAGGGAGGGGAGGGGTGAGGGAGGGGAGGGGTGGGGGAGGGTGATGTGGAGGGATGGCCTCCACCTATGTGGTTTTGGGAACTTGGACCGTTTGTTTTTCCGGTCCTTCCATGTTTCCTGAAACCTTGGAAACAAGGGCCCTTTCTTTGCGGGAGGGAGTAATTCTTTTGTATTTGCAGGCTTCTTAGTGGCAATGGCAGCCCACACTTGAAGTAACGGGATCAGATCGGGATATCCTGGTTCCCTTTAACCATAACTATGAACTCTTAGTAATAGGGGATTGGAAAACTAGTCTTGCGTGGGTCAATCAGGGACTCCTTCTGCCCCATCACTTTTAAACAAATTGTAGCGTCTCCAAGCTTTTGGGTTGAAACCACATCCTCTTGGTGAATGCCGAGAGCAGGGGTCCTCAAACTACATCCTGTGGGCCACATGCAGACAGCCGAGGACATTGGTCCTTTCTGCCGGGTGTATGTGCCCCATTTATTTTTTTTTTTGAACTTCAAATCAAGATGTGCAGTGTGCACATGAATTTGTTCGTAATATTTGTTTTTTTAAACTATAGTCTTTCCTTCAAAAGGCCTGAGGGATAGTGAACTGGCCCCCTGGGTAAACAGTTTAAGGACCCCTGCCCTAAGGTATCCTGGACTTAGGGGTTATTAATCTCCCAGTCCTGAAACATCCCTGAACATTCTACCCGTTGTAGGAGGCACCATGGGAATTTGGACCCCGGGTAATTTACAAGCCTTTACTCCAATTGAACCCAAGAAAATTCAAAATGGCTTAGGCAGTTACTCTATTTTGGTCACTTTTGACTCGTCCTGCACTAGCCCATTATTTCCATTTAACTCTATAACGCGAAGCATGATGTTTTCATAACATTAAAAAATGTGTATATTAATACATATATATATATATATATATTTATAACTATGAAAGTCCACAACAAAAAGAAAATTTTTTCCCAAAATTAAAATTGAAGCGTTATAGGGTTAAAAAGAAGGATGGGTCTTATCAGCGGGTCCAAGACCTTAGCATCATAAATGAATCAGTGATCCGACTGCACCTAGTAGTGCCCAAACCTGTGCCCTCCTAGGGGAAAATGTGAATGCTTTTATCCCTCTTCCTGTACTTCCAATGAACAAACACACATGTCTGGTAATCCTAAGATTATTTTTGTTTCCTGTGACACTCACCTAATTTCAAGGCCACTGCCACCTCACAAGCTTAGCCTTGTCGTAGTCAAACTGTTCACCTTTTAGACCGTTTGTTTTTCTCAGAAGTTATGGGGTGATTAAAGCTTCTGAACCAAGTGTGGCAGGTCCACGACTACCATCTCCTGGACCACCTCAACCTTATCCATCCTGGATAAAGTTGCCCTCAATGGACAACCCCTCCCAGCAGTGTAGGAAGGGTATGGACCCAAAGCCCCACCTCGCCCCTTTTGCCAGCAGGAAGTAGCTAGAGATGTCGTCGCCCAGTACCCCAAAGATTTGGGTCCATATCTCTTCAGGGGCGCAAATGTTAGGTAGCTATGCTAGGGACTGGGGCATCCGTTATGCATGCCCATAGGGCCAAGATAAGAGCCCAGTTAGGAGAGGCACCCTGTGCATGCTCAGAGGTCCAGATTTCTGGCCATGAAGGGGAGGTCACCTGGGTGGTTCCTGTACCTGGATTGACCAATCTAGGCCATGTAAATTCAATTCAGCCACTGGGGTTGGCCAGACTTGCCCACCACGCTTCCCTAACGCTCAAAGAACTCTCTTGAGTGCAGACCAGGCTTCTGCATGATTTCTCTCTCACTCAGGAAGGCTCTTTGGAGGCAGCTGTGCTGCACATGAGTGGCTGGTGGATACTGTTCAGATGCATGGCTTTCTGCTTGCAAGGGTTTTTGTCTCAGCTGACTGTAAGGGAGGAGGTAGTACGTCTGGATCACAGAGTATCCATGTCCACAAACGAGGCTGCTCATTCCACAGTCCTGGAAGTGCTTTATGAAAACCCTCTGCTTTGCAATGTCAGTCCTTTTTTTTTTTTTGCCTTTCTATATAAATTTTTTTTTTAACAATTTATTGGGGCTGATACAATTCTTTTCACAGTTCATACATATACATACATCAATTGTATAAAGCACATCTGTACAGTCTTTGCCCTAATCATTTTTTTCTCTTTTCTTCTTTTACATTTTATTAGAGACTCCAACAACTCTTACCACAATTCATACATATACATACATCAATTGTATAAAGCACATCCATACATTCCCTGCCCCAATCATTCTCAAGGCATTTGCTCTCCACTTAAGCCCCTTGCATCAGGTCCTCTTTTTTTCCCCCCCTACCTCCCCTATCCCCCCTCCCTCATATGCCCTTGGTAATTTATACCTCGTTATTTTGTCATATCTTGCCCTATTCGGGGTCTCCCTTCCCCCCTTCTCTGCTGTCCCTCTCCCAGGGAAGAGGTCACATGTGGCTCCTTGTAATCAGTTCCCCCTTTCCAACCCACTCACCCTCCACTCTCCCAGCATCGTCCCTCACGCCCTTGGTCCTGAAGGTATCATCCACCCTGGATTCCCTGTACCTCCAACCCTCATATGTACCAGTGTACAGCCTCTGTCCTATCCAGCCCTGCAAGGTAGAATTCGGATCATGGTAGTTGGGGGGAGGAAGCATCCAGGATCTGGGGGAAAGCTGTGTTCTTCATTGATACTACCTCACACCCTAGTTAACCCATCTCCTCTCCTAAGCCCCTCTATGAGGGGATCTCCATTGGCCGACACTTGGGCCTTGGGTCTCCACTCTGCACTTCCCCCTTCATTTAATATAATATATATATACACATACATATATACATATACACATATATACACATACATACACACACTTATATCTTTTTTTTTTTTGCATGATGCCTTATATCTGGTCCCTTGGGCACCTCGTGATCGCACTGGCCGGTGTGCTTCTTCCATGTGGGCTTATTTGTTTCTGAGCGAGATGGCCGCTTGTTCACCTTCAAGCCTTTAAGACCCCAGACACTATCTCTTTTGATAGCCGGGCACCATCAGCTTTCTTCACCACATTTGCTTGTGCACCCATTTGTCTTCAGCGATCCTATCATGGAGGTGTGTAGTCTATGATATGATTTTTTGTTCTTTGATGCCTGGTAACTGATCCCTTTGGGACCACTCGATCACACAGGCTCGTGTGTTCTTCCATGTGGACTTTGTTGCTTCTGAGCTAGATGGCCGCTTGTTTATCTTCAAGCATTTAAGACCCCAGTCACTATCTCTTTTGATAGACGGGCACCATCAGCTTTCTTCACCACATTTACTTGTTCACCCACTTTGGCTCCAGCCGTTGTGTCGGGAGAGTGAGCATCATAGAGTTCCAATTTAATAAAAGAAGGTATTCATGCATAGAGGGAGTGTTTGAGTAGAGGCCCAAGGTCAATGAGCCACTTGTACCAAATCACTAAGATTTTTCCCTTCAAACTCTTCCCACTTCTTTATCATGTCTGAGGCAGACTGACTGAGTCATAAAGCAATACTTATTGCCCTCCTGTTCTCGGGGGCTCTGGGCCGTTAGGGGTATAACGCCTGTAGGATTCAATCAGCCACTCTGGAAAGGCAGGCGTACATTCTCATGTAAGAGACTGAAAATTCTCACTGACCTTCTATAAATTCATAGGTTTCCTAGCTCTTCGGCAGAGGGTCATGTAAGATCAACGGGTGATACCTGGTAAAGCCCTCTGGGCCTTGCTAGGAATTGAGATTCCATATTGTTCGTGTAGTGGCTAAAAGAGATTTTCTCAAGTGGGGAGTGCCCGCTCGCTGACCATCAGGTTCACTGACTGCTTACTGGGCCTTTGTCTGGAAGGGCTACCCTTCCTCAGTTGTGAACAGCACCTGGAGAATTTGCTGGCAATCATTTCTGGTGGGCTGATGAGTATGGAAGACATACCAGTACTAGTGTGTGGGTGGGGCTGCTGGTTGGGGGTGGATGTGATTTGGGGGGGCCGGGTGGGCAGGGAGTGACTCAATAAGGGCCTGTTAGAAGTTTTTTATTTCTGGCCCCTAGAAACCTTATAGGGCGGGGGTGAAACCAAGGGGTCTGAAGCCAGCTCTCCCACTCTCAGAGTTCTCCTGCAAAATGAAATAAAGCCGATTAGGTGAGAGAAATCAGGAGGGCAGGGGTGGGAAAGGGAGTGGGAGGGGGAGGGGATGGGGGACGAATGGCCTCCATCTATGTGGTTTTGGGAACTTGGACCGTTTGTTTTTCCGGTCCTGCCGTGTTTCCTGAAACCTTGGAAACAAGGACCCTTTCTTTGAGGGAGGGAGTAAGTCTTTTATATTTGTAGGATTCTTAGTGGCAATGTCAGCCCACACTTGAATTAAAGGGATCAGATCGGGATGTCCTGGTTCCCCATAACCATAACTATGAACTCTTAGTAATAGGGGATGGGAAAATTAGTCTTGCGTGGGTCAATCAGGGACTCCTTCTGCCCCATCACTTTTAAACAAATTGTAGAGTCTCCAAGCTTTTGGGTTGAAACCACATCCTCTTGGTGAACGCTTAGAGCAGGGGTCCTCAAACTACAACCTGTGGGACACATACAGACAGTCGAGGATATTGATCCTTTCTGCCGGGTGTATGTGCCCCCTTTATTTTTTTTTGAACTGCAAAACAAGATGTGCAGTATGCACATGAACTTGTAGGTAATTTTTTAAACTATACTCTGTCCCTCCAATGGCCTGAGGGACAGAGAACTGGCCCCCTGAGTAAACAGTTTCAGGACCCCTGCCCTAAGGTATCCTGGACTTAGGGGTTACTAATCTCCCAGCACTGAAACATCCGTGAACATTCTACCCGTTTTGGGAGGCACCATGAGAATTTGGACCCCGGGTAATTTACAAGCCTTTACTGCAATTGAACCCAAGAAAATTCAAAATTACTTAGGCAGTTCCTCTATTTGGTCACTTTTGACTCCTCCTGTACTAGCCCATTATTTCCATTTAACTCTATAACACGGAGCATGATGTTTTCATAACATTTAAAAAAATATATATACTTATATATATATATTTATTACTATGAAAGTCCACATAAAAGAAAATAATTATTTCACAAAATTAAAATTGAAGCTTTATAGGGTAAAAAGAAGGATGGGTCTTATCAGCGGTTCCAAGACCTTAGCATCATAATGAATCAGTGTTCCCACTGCACCTAGTAGTGCCCAAACCTGTGCCCTCCTAGGGGAAAGTGTGAATGATTTTATCCCTCTTCCTGTACTTCCAATGAACAAACACACATGTCTGGTAATCCTAAGATTTTTTTTTGTTTCCTGTGACACTCACCTAAAATCAAGGTCACTGCTATCACACAAGCTTAGCCTTCTCGGAGTCAAACTGTTCACCTTTTAGACCATTTGTTTTTCCCAGAAGTTATCGGGTGACCAAAGCTTCTGAAACAAGTGTGTCAGGTTGACGACTACCACCTCCTTGACCACCTCAACCTTATCCATCCAGGATAAAGTTGCCCTCAATGGACAACCCCTCCCAGCAGTGTAGGAAGGGTATGGAACCAAAGCCCCGCTACGCCCCTTTCGCCAGCAGGAATTAGCTAGAGATGTCGTCGCCCAGTACCCCAAAGATTTGGGTCCATATCTCTTCAGGGGGACAAATGTTAAGTAGCTATCCTAGGGACTGGGGCATCCGTTATGCATGCCCATAGGGCCAAGATAAGAGCCCAGTTAGGAGAGGCACCCTGTGCATGCTCAGAGGTCCAGGTTTCTGGCCATGAAGGGGAGGTACACCTGGGTGGGTCCTGTACCTGGATTGACTAACCTAGGCCATGTAAATTCAATTCAGCCAATGGGGTCGGCCAGACTTGCCCACCACGCCTCCCTAACACTCATAAAACTCACTTGAGTGACAGACCAGGCTTCTTCGTGATTTCTCTCTCACTCAGGAAGGCTCTTTGGAGGCAGCAGGGCTGCACATGAGTTGCTGGTGGATACTGTTCAGATGCATGGCTTCCTGCTTGCAAGGGTTTTTGTCTCAGCTGACTGGAAGGGAGGAGGTAGTACGTCTGGATCACAGAGTATCCATGTCCACAAATGAGGCTGCTCATACCACAGACCTGGCAGTGCTTTATGAAAACCCTCTGCTTTGCAATGTCACTCCTTGTAGATTAGAGTGGGAGGGGCTGGAACCAAGGTATGCTGCCTCTTACTCCCAGTTGCAGGTTTCTGGATGCTGATTGTTTCTCTTACAACATCAGTTAGTGGGCTTGTTGTCTGCCTCAAACTTTGTTCACGGAGATCCTCCAGCTAGTTGGTGGTGTGTGCGCATGAGCAGAGGCTTCCTGCCAATCCCCCATGAGTAGTAGAGCTCCCATGGTGTGGACTCCATGAAAGCCTTGCCTCAGACAGCACGCTTACAAAGGAGGGTGGGTCCTGCAGGATGGAGGACCATTCCCCCTGTGGAATGGCCTCAGAGACCCACCTCCCTCACTGGCCAGCTGCTGGGGCTGTGGGCCCTAAGTTTCATGCCTAACTCAGGAATAGACACAGGGTGAGGCGACTCCAGTAGCTGTTTTGACTGGTCTAATCCAGCCTGAGATCATCCTTGCATGAGCCCTCTGCCCAGATTATTTTTGTTTCTTTTATGATCTTCTTATTATGGGCTCCTACAACACTACCCAGAAAACATATATACATCACCTGTTTGAAGCACATCTGACCATTAATTGCCCATATTATTCTCAAAATATCCACTCTCAACCCAAGCTCCTGGCCTCAGCTCCTCATTTTTCCCCCATCAATGCCCGCCACCCATCCCTCATCAATCCTTGGAAATGTACTAATTCTTTTGTCATATCTTCACCCACCTTTCTTTTGAGGTCAATGAAGATCCTTGTAATCAGTTCCCACTTTCCATCCTGCCCTTCCTCCACCCTCCCAGTATCTCCACTCATAACACTGGTCCTAAAGGGCCCAACCACCCTGGATTCCCCGTGTTTGAAATTCCTATCGGTACTAGAATACCTTCTCTAATTTGGGCAGATTAGTATGGTAGAACTGGGATCATGACAGTGGGGCAAGAGGAAGCATTAAGTACTAGAGGAAAGTTGTGTTTCATCTTTGCTGTCTCATACCCTGTATTCCTTAATCTCCTCTCTGAGCTCCTTCTGTAAGGGGATGTCCAGTGCACTGCAAATAGGTTTTGGGTCTAAACCCGGCAATCCCCTCTCATTCTCCATGATAAGATTTTTTTGTTCTCATGATGCCTGTTGCCTTATCCCTTTGAAACTTTGTGATCACACAGGCTGGTATGCTTCCTAAATGTGGGCTCTGTTGCTTCTGAGCTAGATGGCTGCTACTTTACCTTCAAGCCTTTAAGACCCCACACGCTATATCTTTTCGTAGCTGGACACCATCGGCTATCTTCACCCCATTTTCTTATGCAGCCGTTTGTGGTCAGTGATCGTGTAGGGAAGGTGCGCATCGTAGAATGCCTATTTTATAAAACAGTGTTCTTGCAATGAGGGATTCCTTGAGCGGAGGCCCTATGTCCATCTGCTACCTTAATACTAAATCTATAAACATAAGGACATAGATCTATTTCCCCATGCCCCTTTGTTAATATATGGAAATATGTACATGCCTTTATTTAGACGTCTATAACTGGCCCTTGAATCCCAGCTCACTCTTCTATACCCTTTGATTTTCCTCTTGTGCCCACTGCCATGCTCAGACTTCCTTTTTGTTTCAGTAATTCCTCTTGGTTACATTATCCTTGATCACGCCCTACCAGGCCTCCTACATCCTCCTCACCACCGATTTCCATCACTTGTTGTTCCCCTGTCTCTGGGTTTCTTGACACCACTTCCTTTCCCCCCACCGTGCTCACTCCCATGCCCAATGGAAAGGGCCGGTCACATGTTTACTCCTCCAGATTGTTCATCCAGCCTCTCTTAATTAGACAGACCTGTAAAGGTAATAACATGCACAAAACAAGACTGAGCAAAACCAAGCTGCAAAAAGAAAAAAAACAAACAAAAATGAAAACAAAACCCAACCAAAATCCAATGACACTAAAAGACAACAACACTAACCAAGAAAGAAAAGTACAAGGACTGTGTGGTGAAGTTTAGGGGTGTTTTCCAGTCCAGTCTGTTGGGGCACCGAGCCCTGACCACAAAGTCCACCTTTGGCATTCCCCGAGGACTTTGATGCTCCGTTTTCTTTCTCTTCTGCTGCACTCTCTTAGTGTCATGCCTCCATGTGGCAGGATCAGTTCGGGCACAGTTCCCACAGTGTGTGTCCAGTGTTGTCCCCTCTAGGGCTATGGGTCTTTGAGGGACGTTTCTCATCGTGGGGCTGCCCATGTGGTCTTCTCTGTGGACTGGCTTCTCTGATTGGGAACATCATCCTCAAGGTGTATTGAGCCAGGATGTGCTCCATTCTCCCCTCCTCCCCCTTGTTCTGACTTGTGTTCTCTGATCAGATATGTCCCCCTCCGCGAGCTGCAGATCCGGTGCCATCCTGTGAAATACAGTCTTTGGAGGCTGCAAGGATGTGGGGGGGGTGGGTATCAGCTCAGATCTTTTGAGAGTCCAGGAGATATTGACTGCTCGATGGGCACAGTTCTCTTGGGGACCGTGCTCTTGGTCCAGATGCTGGTTGTGAATATGACTTTGTTGTTAACCAGTTGTGTGTCTCTGGGTCAACTCCTGTGTGTTTTTGAGTGAGTTTTCTCACCTGGAAAGTAAATGTACCGGATTATCCAGACTCCCATGTCAGCAAGTTATCGAGAGGGGTTAATCAGAGACTGTTTCATATAGTGTGTACCTGCGAGCTGCATTTTAGACCTCGGATGGTAATTATGAGCTCAGGATAGAGATGGTGTCCAGCAGGTAACATACGTGGCTCCATATTGAAACAGGAAGCCCACTGTGGAGATTTGGTCCTTCCGTTGATGGCCATCGGCCACCTAGTCTTCTCCTGCTATAACTGCTTCACTGGCTCAGCAGCTGAGCCAGGAGCCAGTGCCATCATAACCAGGTAGCTAGCGGGGACAAAGGGCAGATATGATATTTGTTATCTTGTTGTCTTAGGAAGCCCACGTACCTTCCATGCAAACCTTCTGGTGTGAGTTATCTGTGGAAGGAATCATAGGCTCACAATAATTCACATCTTTCTTTTTGAAAATGTGCCCGCCTTTCTTTCTGAACCTGAGAAGGTGGACCCTGTGTCCACCAAGAAATTTACTGGCTGGCCTCCTACATGGAGAGTTAGCCTGGGCTCTTGGCGGCGAAGTGAAACAGAGCCCTGACCCCTTCATTCAGCTTCTTCAAGCATTATTGTCTCTTGCTTGGGTCTTTGTAGGTGCAGATGAGGCCCGTCCACTCTAGTGGAGGGTCGTGCACCTCTCCTGGGATTTTCAAGGCACTGATTATTCCAGTGTCCTTCTTTCCTGCAGTAGGCACATTGATCCTTCCCCATGGCTTGGCGATGCCCACAGGTTAGTCTCTCTGTGAGTGGGCCATGCTCTCCTTTTCCTGAGTCTCTGGTGTCTCTCATTGCAATTACTATTATTTTAGCTAGTTTCTTTGTCTCTGTCGTGCTAGGGTCATCTCTGTTGTTATATACTCAATTAGCCACTTGTACCAAATCACTAACATTTTTCCCTTCAAACCCTTCCCACTTCTTTTTCATGGCTGAGGCAGACTGACTGAGTCATAAAGGCAATACTTATTGCCCTCCTGTTCTCGTGGCCTCTAGGCCTTTAGGGGTATAAAGCCCGTAGGCTTCCATCAGCCACTCTAGAAAGGCAGGCGGACGATCTCTTATAAGAGTCTGAAAATTCTCACTGACCTTTGATAAATTCATAGGTTTCCTAGCTCTTAGGCAGAGGGTCGTGTAAGATCAACGGGTGATACCTGGTAAAGCCCTCTGGGCCTTGCTAGGAATTGAGATCCCACATTGTTCATGTAGTGGCCAAAAGAGTTTCTCTCAAGTGGGGAGTGCCCGCTCGCTAACCATCAGGTTCACTGACTGCTTACAGGGCCTCTGTCTGGAAGGGCTGCCCGTCCTCGGTTGTGAACAGCACCTGGAGAAGTTGCTGGCAATCATTCCAGGTGGGCTGATGAGTATGGAAGACATACCAGTACTAGTGTGTGTAGGGGGGCTACTGGTTGGGGTAGGGGTGAGGTTGGGGGCCCGGTGGGGGTGGGAGTGACTCAATAAAGGCCTGTTAGAAGTTTTCTATTCCTGGCCCCTAGAAACCTTATAGGGCGGGGGTGGAAGCAAAGGGTCTGAAGCCAGCTCTCCCACTCCCAGAGTTCTCCTGCAAAATGGGATAAAGCCGATTAGGGGAGAGAGATCGGGAGGGGAGGGGAGGGGAAATGAGGGGGAGAGGGAGGGAGTGAGGGAGGGGTACTGGGAGGGATGGCCTCCACCTATGTGGTTTTGGGAACTTGGATCGTTTGTTTTTCCGGTCCTGCCATATTTCCTGAAACCTTGGAAACAAGGACCCTTTCTTTGAGGGAGGGAGTAAGTCTTTTATATTTGCAGGCTTCTTAGTGGCAATTTCAGCCCACACTTGAATTAAAGGGATCACATCGGGATGTCCTGGTTCCCCATAACCGTAACTATGAACTCTTAGTAATTGGGGATGGGATAGCTAGTCTTGCGTGGGTCAATCAGGGACTCCTTCTGCCCCATCACTTTTAAACAAATTGTAGAGTCTCCAAGTTTTGGGTTGAAACCACATCCTCTTTGTGAACGCCTAGAGCAGGGGTCCTCAAACTACAGCCTGTGGGGCCACATGCAGACAGCCGAGGTCATTGATCCTTTCTGCCGGGTGTATGTGCCCCATTTATTTATTTTTTGAACTTCAAATGAAGATGTGCAGTGTGCACATGAATTTGTTCGTAATTTTTGTTTTTTTTTAAACTATAGTCTGTCCCTCCAATGGCCTGAGGGACAGTGAACTAGCCCCCTGGGTAAACAGTTTTAGGACCCTGCCCTAAGGTATCCTGGACTTAGGTGTTACTAATCGCCCAGCCCTGAAACATTCCTGAACATTCTACCCGTTGTAGGAGGCACCATGGGAATTTGGACCCCGGGAAATTTACAAGCCTTTATTCCAATTGAACCCAAGAAAATTCAAAATGACTGAGGTAGTTACACTATTTTGGTCAATTTTGACTCCTCCTGTACTAGCCCATTATTTCCATTTAACTCTGTAACGCGGAGCATGATGTTTTCATAACATTTAAAAAATGTATATATTTATATATATATATATATATATAATTATGAAAGTCCACAACAAAAAGAAAATAATTTTTTCCCAAAATTAAAATTGAAGCGTTATAGGGTTAAAAAGAAGGATGGGTCTTATAAGCGGTTCCAAGACTTGGCATCATAAATGAATCAGTGATCGCACTGCACCTAGTAGTGCTCAAACCTGTGCCCTCCTAGGGGAAAGTGTGAATGATTTTATCCCTTTTCCTGTACTTCCAATGAACAAACACACATGTCTGGTAATCCTAAGATTTTTTTTTGTTTCTTGTGACACTCATCTAATTTCAAGGCCACTGCCACCACAGAAGCTTACCCTTGTCGAAGTCAAACTGTTCACCTTTTAGACCGTTTGTTTTTCCCAGAAGTTATCGGGTGACTAAAGCTTCTGAACCAAGTGTGCCAGGTCCACGACTACCACCTCCTGGACCACCTCAACCTTATCCATCCTGTATTAAGTTGCCCTCAATGGACAACCCCTCCCAGCAGTGTAGGAAGGGTGTGGACCCAAAGCCCCGCTACGCCCCTTTCGCCAGCAGGAATTAGCTAGAGATGTCGTCGCCCAGTACCCCAAAGATTTGGGTCCATATCTCTTCAGGGGGACAAATGTTAAGTAGCTATCCTAGGGACTGGGGCATCCGTTATGCATGCCCATAGGGCCAAGATAAGAGCCCAGTTAGGAGAGGCACCCTGTGCATGCTCAGAGGTCCAGGTTTCTGGCCATGAAGGGGAGGTACACCTGGGTGGGTCCTGTACCTGGATTGACTAACCTAGGCCATGTAAATTCAATTCAGCCAATGGGGTCGGCCAGACTTGCCCACCACGCCTCCCGAACACTCATAAAACTCACTTGAGTGACAGACCAGGCTTCTGCGTGATTTCTCTCTCACTCAAGAAGGCTCTTTGGAGGCAGCAGGGCTGCACATGAGTGGCTGGTGGATACTGTTCAGATGCATGGGCAAATCAGGAACTCCTTCTGTCCAATCACCTTTAAACAAATTGCGGAGTCTCCAGGCTTTAGGGCTGAAACTACATTCTCTTTGTGAGCGCCTAGAGCAGGGGTCCTCAAACGATAGCCTGTGAGCCACATGCGGATAGCCGAGGACCTTGATCCTGTCCGCCGAGTATTTGTGCCCCGTTTGTTTGTGTGTTTTTTTTAAACTTCAAAATAAGGTATGTGCAGGAAGCATAGGAATTTGTTCATAGTTTTATTGAAACGATAGTTCGGCCCTCCAACTGATCAGAGGGACAGTGAACTGGTCCCTGTTTAAAGAGTTTAAGGACCCCTGGCCTAGAGAAATCAGAAATCCGTAGTTCTGGGGAGAGCACTCCTGTTAAGGAGGTTTCCTTTCTAAGCAAGCCCAGACAGTGGCAATTGGATCTCGGTGCACCTCGAAATGTTGTAGCCACTCTCCATTCCCAGAAAGAAAACTACTCCGACCGCTGGCAAGTTCAACAGAAAAAGTTTTTTTTCCTGAGCAGCCCCAGTCTAATTGTCCAAAGGTTTTTATACTTTTGCAATGTGCAGGTGTGCAAGCAGGCAGAGTAGGGAAGCAGGGTGTTGCAGTTAGTCATTCTTAGTTGAACAAAGACTGCTCTGGTCGCTCTCGCGAATCTTCTGAGCATCCATATCCTTTGGGACATTCCCTTGGGCACATCTGCACAGCCTACCTCCCCTACATCAGCTAGTTCATTTACAGTTCATAGCTACTTTATTTACTTTACATGGTGCCTTCTGTCAGCTCATAATGGCTTCACTCTTGTCAAGGCTGTTTAAGCTTTTCCCAGAGATCCTATATAGCCGCCATTGTGGCCATGGGGAAACGGGGCCTGTGACCCTGGCCAAGATGGTGCCCACCAGCCCAAACATGTGGAAGGGCACTGCCTAGGGAGCTGGCTGAATAGACCTGGGAGTTAGCCCTGCCTTGTCCTGGGAGCCAAATATTTCCCTTTTCCCCTCCATTCCCTTTCTCCTGGCTCTTCAAACAAGCTGCTTTAGCCCTATAATGCCCAGCACAACATTTTTATAACATTTAATTGAAACTTATCTGGTACCAAACTTATAAATTATCAATGTGACAATTTGGTTACATTTCAAAAACATTGCACGTTTTATATATTTGAATGCCATATATACATATTGATAAATATGAAAGTAAAGAATAAAAATGTTTAAAATTATTTCCTGAATTTAAAACTTGAGGCGTTATAGTGTTAGTGTTCTTACCAGTGTAGGTTTGTTCCTTGTTACAGGCTGGTTTTCCGTGGCCCAGGCTTAGGCCAATGGCATATGGAACCCTTCCTGTGTAACTGTTACCTTTAGGCTTTCAGTGTTGCTGCTTAAGGCACTTTTGGGGAAAGCTCTTAATACACAGTTCCACTGCCACGATGTTCCAGACAGAAATTCCAATTCCCTTAAGGTTCCCTGAGCTTCCAGATGCCCCTTCCCTTCAGAGATTTGAGAGTCTGCTCCCGCCAGCAGGCATCTTGGAGGGCCATGGGGCCATCCCAAGCAGTGGTTCTCCTAGCTTGTCTAGAATAATGGTTGGACTTAAAGTCGACCTCAGTGAGTTGTCTTTGATCCCTTACTTCTTGCTGGGGCATCTTCCTGAGGCAACAGATTCAGGGCAACAAAGGGCTCGCTCTCAAGTGGGGTTTATTGACCTTGTACCCAGCGGTCACTTGGACTATGTAGGCTAACTAGGGGGCCCTTGGACGATCTAGGTTACCTAGCGGGTATTTGAACTATCTAAGATGACTAGCGGTCACCTGCACTATCTAGGTTACCTAGTGGGCATTGGACTATGTAAGTTCCCTAGCGGGCACTTGGACTGTCTATGTTAACTAGCGGGCACTTGGAATATGTAGGTTAACTAGCGGACACTTGCACTATGTAGGTTACCTAGCAGGCACTTGGACTATCTAGGTTAACTAGCGGGCACTTGGACTATCTAGGTTAACTAGCGTGCACTTGGACTATGTAGGTTCCTTAGTGGGCACTTGGACTATCTAGGTTGCCTAGCGGGCACTTGGACTATGTAGGTTGCCTAGCGGGCACTTGGACTATGTAGGTTAACTAGCGTGCCCTTGGACTATCTAGGTTACGTAGCAGGCACTTGGTATATAGGTTAACTAGTGGGTACTTGGACTATGTAGGTTAACTAGAGGACACGTGGATTATCTAGGTAAACTAGTGGGCCCTTGGACTATGTAGGTTAACTAGCAGGCACTTGGACAATCTAGGTTAACTAGCAGGCACTTGGACGATCTAGGTTTACTAGCGGGCACTTGGACTAACCAAGTTAACAAGTGAGCCCTTGGACTATGTAGGTTACCTAGCGGGCACTTGGACTATGTAGGTTACCTAGTGGGCACTTGGACGATCTAGGTTACCTAGCGGGTACTTGAACAATCTAGGTTAACTAGCGGGCACTTGCACTATCTAGGTTACCTAGCGGGCACTTGGATTATCTAGGTTAACGAACGGGCACTTGGAATATGCAGGTAACCTAGCGGGCACTTGGATAGTCTAGGTTACCTAGCGGGCACTTGGCCTTCTAGGTTAACGAACGGGCACTTGGACTATGTAGGTTGCTTAGCGGGCACTTGGACTATCTAGGTTAGGTAACGGGCACTTGGACTATCTAGGTTACCTAACGGGAACTTGGACAATGTAAGTTACCTAGCGGGCACTTGGACTATCTAGGTTACCTAATGGGCACTTTGACTATCTCGGTTACATATCGGGCCCTTGGACTATATAGGTAATCTAGCGGGCACTTGGACTGTCTAAGTTACCTAGCGGGCACTTTGACTATCTAGGTTAACGAACGGGCACTTGGACTATCTAGGTCACCTAGCGGGCCCTTGTACTATGTAGGTTAACTAGCGGGCACTTGGACTATCTAGGTTACCTAATGGGCACTTTGACTATATCGGTTACATAGCGGGCCCTTGGACTATATAGGTAACCTAGCGGGCACTAGGACTGTCTAAGTTACCTAGCGGGCACTTTGACTATCTAGGTTAACGAACGGGCATTTGGACTATCTAGGTCAACTAGCGGGCCCTTGTACTATGTAGGTTAACTAGCGGGCACTTGGACTATCTAGGTTAATTAGCTGACCTTGTACTATGTAGGTTAACTAACAGGCCCTTGGACTATGTAGGTTAACTAGCGGGCACTTGGACTATCTAGGTTTCCTAGCTGGCACTTGGACTATGTACATACCCTAGTGCGCACTTGGACTATCTAGGTTACCTAGCGGGCACTTGGACTATGTACGTCCCCTAGTGGGCACTTGGACTATCTAGGTTAACTAAGGGGCACTAGGACTATCTCGGTTAACTAGCGGGCACTTGGACTATCTAGGTTACCTAGCAGGCACTTGGATTATGAAGGATCCCTAGCGGGCACTTGGACTATCTAGGTTACCTAGCGGGCACTTGGACTATGTAGGTTAACTAGCGGACTCTTGCACGATCTAGGTTAACTAGCGGGCCCTTGCACTATGTAGGTTAACTAGCGGGCCCATGGATTATGTAAGTGTACTAGCAGGCACTTGGACTATCTAGGTTAACTAGCGGGCACTTGGACAATGTAGTTTCCCTAGCGGGCATTTGGACTATTTAGGTTACCAAGACGGCACTTGGACTATGTAGGTTATCTAGCGAGCACCTGGACTGTCTAGGTTACCTAGCGGGCATTTGGATTATCTAGGTTAACGAACGGGCACTTGGACTATGTAGGTTAACAAGCCGCCACTTGGACTATCTATGTTAGCTAACAGGCACTTGGATATTAGGTTCTCTAGCGGGCACTTGTACTATCTAGGATACCTAGCTGGCACGTGGACTATGTAGGTCAACTAGCGGGCCCTTGGAGTATCTAGGTTAGCTAACGGGCACTTAGATTATGTAGGTTAACTAGCGGACACTTGCACTATGTAGGTTAACTAGTGGGCCCATGGACTATATAGGTTTACTAGCGGGCCCTTGGACTATCTAGGTTCCCTTAAGGGCACTTGGAGTATCTAGGTTACCGAACGGGCACTTGGACTATCTAAGTTACCTAGCGGGCACTTGGACTATGTAGGCTAACTAGGGGGCCCTTGGACGATCTAGGTTACCTAGCGGGTACTTGAACTATCTAGGTTAACTAGCGGACACTTGGACTATGTACGTTCCCTAGCGGGCAGTTGGACGATCTACGTTAACTAGGGGGCACTTGGAATATGTAGGTTACCTAGCAGGCACTTAGACTATCTACGTTATCTAGCGGGCACTTGGACTATCTAGGTTAACTAGCGTGCACTTGGACTATGTAGGTTCCTTGGCGGGCACTTGGACTATGAAGGTTAACTAGCATGCCCTTGGACTATCTAGGTTACATAGCGGGCACTTGGTTTGTAGGTAAACTAGCGGGCACTTGGACTATGTAGGTTAACTAGAGGACACTTGCACTATCTAGGTTAACTAGCGGGCCCTTGGACTATCTAGGTTACCTAGCGGGCACTTGGACTATCTAGGTTAACTAGCGGGCACTTGGACTATAGAGGTTACCTAGTGGGCACTTGGACTATCTAGGTTAACGAACGGGCACTTGGAATATGCAGGTAACCTAGCGGGAACTTGGACTGTCTAGGTTACCTAGCGGGCACTTGACTTCTACGTTAACGAACGGGCACTTGGACTATGTAGGTTGCTTACTGAGCACGTGGACTATCTAGGTTAGGTAACGGGCACTTGGACTATCTAGGTTACCCAGCGGGAACTTGGACAATGTAAGTTACCTAGCGGGCACTTGGACTATCTAGGTTACATAGCGGGCACTTGGACTATGTAGGTTAACTCCGAGCACTTGGACTCTAGGTAACCTAGCGGGCACTTGGACTATCTAGGTTAAGGAACGGACACTTGGACTATGTAGGTTACCTAGTGGGCACTTGGACTATGTAGGATCCCTATGGGACATTTGGACTACTTAGGTTACCTAGCGGGCACTTGGACTATCTAGGTTAACTAGCGGGCACTTGGACTATGTAGGTTAACCAGCGAGCACTTGGACTATCTAGGTTAACTAGCGGACCTTGGACTACGTAGGTCAACTAGTGGGCCCTTGGACTATGTAGGTTAACTAGTGGGCACTTGGACGATCTAGGTTAACTAGAGGGCACTTGGCCTATCTAGGTTAACTAGCATGCACTTGGACTATCTAGGTTAACTAGCGGGCACTTGGATGATCAATGTTAACTAGCGGGCACTTAGACTATCTAAGTTAGCTTACGGGCACTTGGACTAAGTACGTCCCCTGGTGGGCACATGGACTATCTAGATTAACTAACGGGCACTAGGACTATCTAGGTTAACTAGTGGGCACTTGGACTATCTAGGTTACCTAGCTGGCACTTGGACAATGAATGTTTCCTAGCGGGCAATTGGATAATCTAGGTTACCTAGCGGGCACTTGGACTATGTAGGTCAACTAGTGGGCCCTTGGACTATCTAGGTTACCTAGCGGGCATTTGGACTATGTGGGCTCCCTAGCGGGCATTTGGAGTATATAGATTACCTAGCGGGCACTTGGACTATATAGGTTACCTAGCGGGCACTTGGACTATCTAGGTTAACTAGCCGGCTCTTGCACTATGTAGGTTAACTAGCGGGCCCATTGACTATGTAGGTTAACTAGCAGCACTTGGACGATCTAGGTTAGCTAACTGGCACTTATATTATGTAGGTTAACTAGCGGGCACTTGGAATATCTAGGTTAACTAGCAGGCACTTGGACTATCTAGGTTAACTAGCGGGCACTTGGACGATATAGGTTAACTAGCGGACACTTGGATTATCTATGTTACCTAGGGGGCACTTGGACTATCTAGGTTAACTATCGGGCACTTGGACTATGTAGGTTCCCTATCGGGCACTTGGAGAATGTAGGTTTACCAGGGGGCACTAGGACTATGAAGGTTACCTAGCGGGCCCTTGGACTATCTAGGTTACCTAAGGGGCATTTGGACTATGTAGGCTCCCTAGCGGGCATTTGGACTATATAGATTACCTAGCGGGCACTTAGACTTTGGAGGTTACCTAGTGGGCACTTGGACTATCTAGGTTACCTAGCTGGCATTTGAACTATCTACGTTACATACCAGGTTCTTGGAATATGTAGGTTACCTAGGGGATGTTGGACTTTCTAGGTTACCTAACGGACACTTGGACTATCTAGGTTAACTAACGGGCCCTTGGACTATGTAGGTTCCCTAGCGGGCCCTTGGACTATGTAGGATCCCTATCGGACATTTGTACTACTTAGGTTACCTAGCGGGTACTTTGACTATCTAGGTTAACTAGCGGGCACATGGACTATCTAGGTCAACTAGCGGGCACTTGGACTATGTAGGTTACCTAGCGGGCCCTTGGACTATCTAGGTTACCTAGCGGGCATTTGGACTACGTAGGCTCCCTAGCGGGCATTTGGACTATATTGATTACCTAGCGGGTACTTGGACTATATAGGTTACCTAGCGGGCACTTGGACTATGTAGGTTACCTATTGGGCACTTGGACTCTCTAAGTTAACGAACGGGCACTTGGAATATGCAGGTAACCTAGCGGGCACTTGGACTATGTAGGATCCCTATCGGACATTTGTACTACTTAGTTTAACTAGCGGGTACTTTGACTATCTAGGTTAACTAGTGGGCACTTGGACTATCTAGGTCAACTAGCGGGCCCTTGTACTATGTAGCTTAACTAGCGGGCCCTTGGAGTATCTAGGTTACCTAGCGGGCACTTGGACTATATAGGTTACCTAGAGGGCAATTGGACTATGTAGGTTACCTAGTGGGCCCTGGACTATCTTGGTTAGCTAACGGGCACTTAGATTATGTAGGTTAACTAGCAGGCACTTGGAATATGTAGGTTAACTAGCTGACACTTGCACTATGTAGGTTAACTAGCGGGCCCATGGACTATGTAGGTTTACTAGCGGGCCCTTGGACTATCCAGGTTCCCTAAAGGGCACTTGGACTATCTAGTAACCGAAAGGGCACTTGGACTATCTAGGTTACCTTGCGGGCACTTGGACTATGTAGGCTAACTAGGGGGCTCTTGGACGATCTAGGTTACCTAGCGGGTATTTGAACTATCTAAGTTAACTAGCGGGCACCTGCACTATCTAGGTTACCTAGTGGGCATTGGACTATGTAAGTTCCCTAGCGGGCACTTGGACTGTCTATGTTAACTAGCGGGCACTTGGAATATGTAGGTTAATTAGCGGACACTTGCACTATGTAGGTTACCTAGCAGGCACTTGGACTATCTAGGTTAACTAGCGGGCACTTGGACTATCTAGGTTAACTAGCGTGCACTTGGACTATGTAGGTTCCTTAGCGGGCACTTGGACTATCTATGTTGCCTAGCGGGCACTTGGACTATGTAGGTTAACTAGCGTGCCCTTGGACTATCTAGGTTACATAGCAGGCACTTGGTATATAGGTTAACTAGCGGGTACTTGGACTATGTAGGTTAACTAGAGGACACTTGGATTATCTAGGTTAACAAGTGGGCCCTTGGACTATGTAGGTTAACTAGCAGGCACTTGGACAATCTAGGTTAACTAGCGGGCACTTGGACGATCTAGGTTTACTAGCAGGCACTTGGACTAACCAAGTTAACAAGTGAGCCCTTGGACTATGTAGGTTACCTAGCGGGCACTTGGACTATATAGGTTACCTAGCGGGCACTTGGACTATGTAGGTTACCTAGTGGGCACTTGGACGATCTAGGTTACCTAGCGGGTACTTGAACAATCTAGGTTAACTAGCGGGCACTTGCACTATCTAGGTTACCTAGCGGGCACTTGGATTATCTAGGTTAACGAACGGGCACTTGGAATATGCAGGTAACCTAGCGGGCACTTGGATAGTCTAGGTTACCTAGCGGGCACTTGGCCTTCTAGGTAAACGAACGGCACTTGGACTATGTAGGTTGCTTAGCGGGCACTTGGACTATCTAGGTTAGGTAACGGGCACTTGGACTATCTAGGTTACCTAGCGGCAACTTGGACAATGTAAGTTACCTAGCGGGCACTTGGACTATCTAGGTTACCTAATGGGCACTTTGACTATCTCGGTTACATAGCGGGCCCTTGGACTATATAGGTAACCTAGCGGCCACTTGGACTGCCTAAGTTACCTAGCGGGCACTTTGACTATCTAGGTTAACGAACGGGCACTTGGACTATCTAGGTCAACTAGCGCGCCCTTGTACTATGTAGGTTAACTAGCGGGCACTTGGACTATCTAGGTTACCTAATGGGCACTCTGACTATCTCGGTTACATAGCGGGCCCTTGGACTATATAGGTAACCTAGCGGGCACTTGGACTGTCTAAGTTACCTAGCGGGCACTTTGACTATCTAGGTTAACGAACGGGCACTTGGACTATCTAGGTCAACTAGCGGGCCCTTGTACTATGTAGGTTAACTAGAGGGCACTTGGACTATCTAGGTTAATTAGCTGACCTTGTACTATGTAGGTTAACTAGCAGGCCCTTGGACTATGTAGGTTAACTAGCGGGCACTTGGACTATCTAGGTTTCCTAGCTGGCACTTGGACTATGTACATACCCTAGTGCGCACTTGACTATCTAGGTTACCTAGCGGGCACTTGGACTATGTACGTCCCCTAGTGGGCACTTGGACTATCTAGGTTAACTAAGGGGCACTAGGACTATCTCGGTTAACTAGCGGGCACTTGGACTATTTAGGTTACCTAGCAGGCACTTGGATTATGAAGGATCCCTAGCGGGCACTTGGACTATCTAGGTTACCTAGCGGGCACTTGGACTATGTAGGTTAACTAGCGGACTCTTGCACGATCTAGGTTAACTAGCGGGCCCTTGCACTATGTAGGTTAACTAGCGGGCCCATGGATTATGTAAGTGTACTAGCAGGCACTTGGACTATCTAGGTTAACTAGCGGGCACTTGGACCATGTAGTTTCCCTAGCGGGCATTTGGACTATTTAGGTTACCAAGACGGCACTTGGACTATGTAGGTTATCTAGCGAGCACCTGGACTGTCTAGGTTACCTAGCGGGCATTTGGATTATCTAGGTTAACGAACGGGCACTTGGACTATGTAGGTTAACTAGCCGCCACTTGGACTATCTATGTTAGCTAACAGGCACTTGGATATTAGGTTCCCTAGCGGGCACTTGTACTATCTAGGATACCTAGCTGGCACGTGGACTATGTAGGTCAACTAGCGGGCCCTTGGACTATCTAGGTTAACTAGCGGGCACTTGGACTATGTAGGTTAACCAGCGAGCACTTGGACTATCTAGGTTAACTAGCGGACCTTGGACTACGTAGGTCAACTAGTGGGCCCTTGGACTATGTAGGTTAACTAGTGGGCACTTGGACGATCTAGGTTAACTAGAGGGCACTTGGCCTATCTAGGTTAACTAGCATGCACTTGGACTATCTAGGTTACCTAGCGGGCACTTGGACTATCTAGGTTAACTAGCGGGCACTTGGACTATGTAGGTTAACTAGCGGACTCTTGCACGATCTAGGTTAACTAGCGGGCTCTTGCACTATGTATGTTAACTAGCCGGCCCATGGATTATGTAAGTGTACTAGCAGGCACTTGGACTATCTAGGTTAACTAGCGGGCACTTGGACTATGTAGTTTCCCTAGCGGGCATTTGGACTATTTAGGTTACCAAGACGGCACTTGGACTATGTAGGTTATCTAGTGAGCACCTGGACTGTCTAGGTTACCTAGCGGGCATTTGGATTATCTAGGTTAACGAACGGGCACTTGGACTATGTAGGTTAACTAGCCGCCACTTGGACTATCTATGTTAGCTAACAGACACTTGGATTTTAGGTTCCCTAGCGGGCACTTGTACTATCTAGGATACCTAGCTGGCACGTGGACTATGTAGGTCAACTAGCGGGCCCTTGGACTATCTAGGTTAGCTAACGGGCACTTAGATTATGTAGGTTAACTAGCGGACACTTGCACTATGTAGGTTAACTAGTGGGCCCATGGACTATATAGGTTTACTAGCGGGCCTTTGGACTATCTAGGTTCCCTGAAGGGCACTTGGAGTATCTAGGTTACCGAACGGGCACTTGGACTATCTAAGTTACCTAGCGGGCACTTGGACTATGTAGGCTAACTAGGGGGCCCTTGGACGATCTAGGTTACCTAGCGGGTACTTGAACTATCTAGGTTAACTAGCGGACACTTGGACTATGTACGTTCCCTAGCGGGCAGTTGGACTATCTACGTTAACTAGCGGGCACTTGGACTATCTAGGTTAACTAGCGTGCACTTGGACTATGTAGGTTCCTTGGCGGGCACTTGGAATATGAAGGTTAACTAGCGTGCCCTTGGACTATCTAGGTTACATAGCGGGCACTTGGTTTGTAGGTTAACTAGCGGGCACTTGGACTATGTAGGTTAACTAGAGGACACTTGCACTATCTAGGTTACCTAGCGGGCCCTTGGACTATCTAGGTTAACTAGCGGGCACTTGGACTATAGAGGTTACCTAGTGGGTACTTGGACTATCTAGGTTAACGAACGGGCACTTGGAATATGCAGGTAACCTAGCGGGCACTTGGACTGTCTAGGTTACCTAGCGGGCACTTGACTTCTACGTTAACGAACGGGCAGTTGGACTATGTAGGTTGCTTACTGGGCACTTGGACTATCTAGGTTAGATAACGGGCACTTGGACTATCTAGGTTACCCAGCGGGAACTTGGACAATGTAAGTTACCTAGCGGGCACTTGGACTATGTAGGTTACATAGCGGGCACTTGGACTATGTAGGTTAACTCCGAGCACTTGGACTCTAGGTTACCTAGTGAGCACTTGGACTATCTAGGTTAAGGAACGGACACTTGGAGTATGTAGGTTACCTAGCGGGCACTTGGACTATGTAGGATTCCTATGGGACATTTGAAATACTTAGGTTACCTAGCGGGCACTTGGACTATCTAGGTTAACTAGCGGGCACTTGGACTATGTAGGTTAACCAGCGAGCACTTGGACTATCTAGGTTAACTAGCGGACCTTGGACTACGTAGGTCAACTAGTGGGCCCTTGGACTATGTAGGTTAACTAGTGGGCACTTGGACGATCTAGGTTAACTAGAGGGCACTTGGCCTATCTAGGTTAACTAGCATGCACTTGGACTATCTAGGTTACCTAGCGGGCACTTGGACTATCTAGGTTAACTAGCGGGCACTTGGACTATAGAGGTTACCTAGTGGGCACTTTGACTATCTAGGTTAACGAACGGGCACTTGGAATATGCAGGTAACCTAGCGGGCACTTGGACTGTCTAGGTTACCTAGCGGGCACTTGACTTCTAGGTTAACGAACGGGCACTTGGACTATGTAGGTTGCTTACTGGGCACTTGGACTATCTAGGTTAGGTAACGGGCACTTGGACTATCTAGGTTACCCAGCGGGAACTTGGACAATGTAAGTTACCTAGCGGGCACTTGGACTATCTAGGTTACATAGCGGGCACTTGGACTATGTAGGTTAACACCGAGCATTTGGACTCTAGGTTACCTAGCGGGCACTTGGACTATCTAGGTTAAGGAACGGACACTTGGACTATGTAGGTTACCTAGCGGGCACTTGGACTATCTAGATTAACTAACGGACCCTAGGACTATCTAGGTTAACTAGTGGGCACTTGGACTATCAAGGTTACCTAGCTGGCACTTGGACAATGAATGTTTCCTAGCGGGCAATTGGATAATCTAGGTTACCTAGCGGGCACTTGGACTATGTAGGTCAACTAGCGGGCCCTTGGACTATCTAGGTTACCTAGCGGACATTTGGACTATGTAGGCTCCCTAGCGGGCATTTGGAATATATAGATTACCTAGCGGGCACTTGGACTATATAGGTTACCTAGCGGGCACCTGGACTATCTAGGTTAACTAACGGGCTCTTGCACTATGTAGGCTAACTAGCGGGCCCATTGACTATGTAGGTTAACTAGCAGCACTTGGACGATCTACGTTAGCTAACTGGCACTTTGATTATGTAGGTTAACTAGCGGGCACTTGGAATATCTAGGTTAACTAGCGGGCACTTGGACTATCTAGGTTAACTAGCGGGCACTTGGACGATATAGGTTAACTAGCGGGCACATGGATTATCTATGTTACCTAGCGGGCACTTGGACTATCTAGGTTAACTATCGGGCACTTGGACTATGTAGGTTCCCTATTGGGCACTTGGAGAATGTAGGTTTACTAGGGGGCACTAGGACTATGAAGGTTACCTAGCGGGCCCTTGGACTATCTAGGTTACCTAAGGGGCATTTGGACTATGTAGGCTCCCTAGCGGGCATTTGGACTATATAGATTACCTACCGGGAACTTAGACTTTGTAGGTTACCTAGCGGGCACTTGGACTATCTAGGTTACCTAGCTGGCACTTGAACTATCTACGTTACCTAGCAGGTTCTTGGAATATGTAGGTTACCTAGGGGATGTTGGACTATCTAGGTTACCTAATGGACACTTGGACTATCTAGGTTAACTAACGGGCCCTTGACTATGTAGGTTCCCTAGCGGGCCCTTGGACTATATAGGATCCCCATCGGACATTTGTACTACTTAGGTTAACTAGCGGGCACATGGACTATCTAGGTCAACTAGCGGGCACTTGGACTATGTAGGTTACCTAGCGGGCACTTGGACTATGTATGTTCCCTACGGACACTTGAACTGTGTAAGTTAACTACCAGGCACTTGGACTATGTAGGTGAACTAGCGGGCCCTTGGACTATCTAGGTTACCTAGCGGGCACTTGGACTATGTAGGGTAACTACCGGGCACTTGCATTATCTAGGTTACCTAGCGGGCACTTGGACTATGTGGGTTCCCTAGCGGGCACTTGGACTATCTATGTTAACTAGCGGGCATTTGGACTATGTAGGTTAACTAGCGGGCATTTGGACTATGTAGGTTAACTTGGGACACTTGCACTATGTAGGTTACCTAGCGCCACTTGGACTCTCTAGGTTAACTAGCGGGCACTTGGACTATCTAAGTTAACTAGCGTGCACTTGGACTATGTATGTTCCTTAGCGGGCACTTGGACTAACTAGTTTACCTAGCGGGCACATGGACTATGTAGGTTAACTAGCGAGCACTTGGACTCTAGGTTACCTAGCGGGCACTTGGACTATCTAGGTTACCTAGCGGGCTCTTGGACTATGTAGGTTTCCTAGCGGGCACTTGGACTATCTAGGTTAACGAACAGGCACTTCGACTCTGTAGGTTCACTAGCAGGCATTTGGACAATATAGATAACCTAGTGGGCACTTAGACTCTGTAGGTTACCTAGCGGGCACTTGGACTATCTAGATTACCTAACTGGTACTTGAACTATCTACGTTACCTGATACTTGAACTATCTTCGTTACCTAGCGGGTTCTTGGAGATTGTAGGTTACCTAGCGGGTTGTTGGAATATCTAGGTTACCAAGCGGGCACTTGAATTATCTAGGTTAACTAATGGGCACTTGGACTATGTAGTTTCCCTATCGGGCACTCGGAGAATTTAGGTTAACTAGGGGGCACTAGGACTATGTAGGTTACCTAGCGGGCCCTTGGACTATCTAGGTTACCTAGCGGGCATTTGGACTATGTAGGCTCCCTAGCGGGCATTTGGACTATATAGATTACGTAGCGGGCACTTGGACTATTTAGGTTACCTAGCGGGCACTTGGACATTGTAGGTTACCTAGTGGGCACTTGGACTCTCTAAGTTAACGAACGGGCACTTGGAATATGCAGGTAACCTAGCGGGCACTTGGACTATGTAGGATCCCTATCGGACATTTGTACTACTTAGTTTAACTAGCGGGTACTTTGACTATCTAGGTTAACTAGCGGGCACTTGGACTATCTAGGTCAACTAGCGGGCCCTTGTACTATGTAGGTTAACTAGCGGGCCCTTGGACTATCTAGGTTACCTAGCGGGCACTTGGACTATATAGGTTACCTAGCGGGCAATTGGACTATGTAGGTTACCTAGTGGGCACTTGGACTATATAGGTTACCTAGCGGGCAATTGGACTATGTAGGTTACCTAGCAGGCACTTTGACTATCTAGGATAACTAACGGGCACTTGGACTATGTAGGTTGCCTAATGGGCACTTGGAATAGGTAGGTTCCCTATCGGGCACTTGGACTATGTAGGTTAACCAGCGGGCACTTGGACTATGTAGGATCCCTATCGGACATTTGTACTACTTAGTTTAACTAGCGGGTACTTTGACTATCTAGGTTAACTAGCGGGCACTTGGACTATCTAGGTCAACTAGCGGGCCCTTGTACTATGTAGGTTAACTAGCGGGCCCTTGGACTATCTAGGTTACCTAGCGGGCACTTGGACTATATAGGTTACCTAGCGGGCAATTGGACTATGTAGGTTACCTAGTGGGCACTTGGACTATATAGGTTACCTAGCGGGCAATTGGACTATGTAGGTTACCTAGCAGGCACTTTGACTATCTAGGATAACTAACGGGCACTTGGACTATGTAGGTTGCCTAATGGGAACTTGGAATAGGTAGGTTCCCTATCGGGCACTTGGACTATGTAGGTTAACTAGCGGGCACTTGGACTATGTAGGATCCCTATCGGACATTTGTACTACTTAGGTTAACTAGCGGGCACTTTGACTATCAAGGTTAACTAGCGGGCACTTGTACTATGTAGGTTAACTAGCGGGCACTTGGAGTATCTAGGTTAACTAGCGGACCTTGGACTATCTAAGTTAGCTTACGGGCACTTGGACTAAGTACGTCCCCTAGTGGGCACATGGACTATCTAGATTAACTATCGGGCACTAGGACTATCTAGGTTAACTAGCGGGCACTTGGACTATGAATGTTCCCTAGCGGGCAATTGGATTATCTAGGTTACCTAGCGGACACTTGGACTATGTAGGTCAACTAGCGGGCCCTTGGACTATCTAGGTTAGCTAACTGGCACTTGGACTATGTAGGTTAACTAGCGGACACTTGCACGATCTAGGTTAACTAGCGGGCTCTTGCATTATGTAGGTTAACTAGCGGGCCCTTTGACTATGTAGGTTAACTAGCGGGCACTTGGACGATCTAGGTTAGCTAACTGGCACTAATATTATGTAGTTTAACTAGCGGGAACTTGGAATATCTAGGTTAACTAGCAGGCACTTGTACTATCTAGGTTAACTGGTGGGCACATGGACGATATAGGTTAACTAGCGGGCACTTGGACTATCTAGGTTAACTAGTGGGCACTTGGATTATCTATGTTACGTAGCGGGCATTTGGACTATGTAGGTTCCCTAGCGGGCATTTGGCCTATATAGATAACCTAGTGGGCACTTAGACTCTGTAGGTTACCTAGCGGGCACTTGGACTATCTAGGTTACCAAGCGGGCACTTGGACTATCTAGGTTAACTAACGGGCACTTGGACTATGTAGGTTCCCTATCGGGCACTTGGAGAATGTAGGTTTACTAGGGGGCACTAGGACTATGAAGGTTACCTAGCGGGCCCTTGGACTATCTAGGTTACCTAAGGGGCATTTGGACTATGTAGGCTCCCTAGCGGGCATTTGGACTATATAGATTACCTAGCGGGCACTTAGACTTTGTAGGTTACCTAGCGGGCACTTGGACTATCTAGGTTACCTAGCTGGCACTTGAACTATCTACGTTACCTAGCGTGTTCTTGGAATATGTAGGTTACCTAGGGGCTGTTGGACTATCTAGGTTACCTAACGGGCACTTGGACTATTTAGGTTAACTAAGGGCACTTGGACTATGTAGGTTCCCTAGCGGGCCCTTGGACTATGTAAATTCCCTAGCGGGTACTTGGACTATGTGGGTTCCCTAACGGGCATTTGGACTATCTAGATTACCTAGCAGGCACTTGGACTATGTATGTTCCCTACGGACACTTGAACTATGCAAGTTAACTACCAGGCACTTGGACTATGTAGGTTAACTAGCGGGCCCTTGGACTATCTATGTTACCTAGCGGGCACTTGGACTATGTATGTTCCCTAGCGGGCACTTGGACTATCTATGTTAACTAGCGGGCATTTGGATTATGTAGGTTAACTAGGGGACACTTGCACTATGTAGGTTACCAAGCGGCATTTGGACTATCTAGGTTAACTAGCGTGCACTTGGACTATGTATGTTCCTTAGCGGGCACTTGGACTATCTAGTTTACCTAGCGGGCACATGGACTATGTAGGTTAACTAGCGAGCACTTGGACTCTAGGTTACCTAGCGGGCACTTGGACTATCTAGGTTACCTAGCGGGCCCTTGGACTATGTAGGTTTCCTAGCGGGCACTTGGATTATCTAGGTTAACGAACAGGCACTTCGACTATGTAGGTTCCCTAGCGGGCACTTGGACAATATAGATAACCTAGCGGGCACTTAGACTCTGTAGGTTACCTAGCGGGCATTTGGACTATCTAGGTTACCTAACTGGTACTTGAACTATCTACGTTACCTAGCGGGTCCTTGGAATATGTAGGTTACCTAGCGGGTTGTTGGACTATCTAGGTTACCAAGCGGGCACTTGGAATATCTAGGTTAACTAACGGGCACTTGGACTATGTAGTTTCCCTATCGGGCACTTGGAGAATGTAGGTTAACTAGGGGCCACTAGGACTATGTAGGTTACCTAGCGGGCCCGTGGACTATGTAGGTTACCTAGCGGGCATTTGGACTATGTAGGCTCCCTAGCGGGCATTTGGACTATATTGATTACCTAGCGGGCACTTGGACTACATAGGTTACCTAGCGGGCACTTGGAGTATGTAGGTTACCTTGTGGGGACTTGACTATCTAAGTTAACGAACGGGCACTTGGAATATGCAGGTAACCTAGCGGGCACTTGGACTATGTAGGATCCCTATCGGACATTTGTACTACTTAGGTTAACTAGCGGGCACTTTGACTATCTAGGTTAACTAGCGGGCACTTGGAATATGTGGGTTAACTAGCGGGCACTTGGACTATCTAGGTTTCCTAGCAGGCACTTGGACTATGTACATACCCTAGTGCGCACTTGGACTATCTGGGTTACCTAGCGGGCACTTGGATTATGTACGTCCCCTAGTGGGCAATTGGACTATCTAGGTTAACTAATGGGCACTAGGACTATCTAGGTTAACTAGCGGGCACTTGGACTATCTAGGTTACCTAATGGGCACTCTGACTATCTCGGTTACATAGCGGGCCCTTGGACTATATAGGTAACCTAGCGGGCACTTGGACTGTCTAAGTTACCTAGCGGGCACTTTGACTATCTAGGTTAACGAACGGGCACTTGGACTATCTAGGTCAACTAGCGGGCCCTTGTACTATGTAGGTTAACTAGAGGGCACTTGGACTATCTAGGTTAATTAGCTGACCTTGTACTATGTAGGTTAACTAGCAGGCCCTTGGACTATGTAGGTTAACTAGCGGGCACTTGGACTATCTAGGTTTCCTAGCTGGCACTTGGACTATGTACATACCCTAGTGCGCACTTGACTATCTAGGTTACCTAGCGGGCACTTGGACTATGTACGTCCCCTAGTGGGCACTTGGACTATCTAGGTTAACTAAGGGGCACTAGGACTATCTCGGTTAACTAGCGGGCACTTGGACTATTTAGGTTACCTAGCAGGCACTTGGATTATGAAGGATCCCTAGCGGGCACTTGGACTATCTAGGTTACCTAGCGGGCACTTGGACTATGTAGGTTAACTAGCGGACTCTTGCACGATCTAGGTTAACTAGCGGGCCCTTGCACTATGTAGGTTAACTAGCGGGCCCATGGATTATGTAAGTGTACTAGCAGGCACTTGGACTATCTAGGTTAACTAGCGGGCACTTGGACCATGTAGTTTCCCTAGCGGGCATTTGGACTATTTAGGTTACCAAGACGGCACTTGGACTATGTAGGTTATCTAGCGAGCACCTGGACTGTCTAGGTTACCTAGCGGGCATTTGGATTATCTAGGTTAACGAACGGGCACTTGGACTATGTAGGTTAACTAGCCGCCACTTGGACTATCTATGTTAGCTAACAGGCACTTGGATATTAGGTTCCCTAGCGGGCACTTGTACTATCTAGGATACCTAGCTGGCACGTGGACTATGTAGGTCAACTAGCGGGCCCTTGGACTATCTAGGTTAACTAGCGGGCACTTGGACTATGTAGGTTAACCAGCGAGCACTTGGACTATCTAGGTTAACTAGCGGACCTTGGACTACGTAGGTCAACTAGTGGGCCCTTGGACTATGTAGGTTAACTAGTGGGCACTTGGACGATCTAGGTTAACTAGAGGGCACTTGGCCTATCTAGGTTAACTAGCATGCACTTGGACTATCTAGGTTACCTAGCGGGCACTTGGACTATCTAGGTTAACTAGCGGGCACTTGGACTATGTAGGTTAACTAGCGGACTCTTGCACGATCTAGGTTAACTAGCGGGCTCTTGCACTATGTATGTTAACTAGCCGGCCCATGGATTATGTAAGTGTACTAGCAGGCACTTGGACTATCTAGGTTAACTAGTGGGCACTTGGACTATGTAGTTTCCCTAGCGGGCATTTGGACTATTTAGGTTACCAAGACGGCACTTGGACTATGTAGGTTATCTAGTGAGCACCTGGACTGTCTAGGTTACCTAGCGGGCATTTGGATTATCTAGGTTAACGAACGGGCACTTGGACTATGTAGGTTAACTAGCCGCCACTTGGACTATCTATGTTAGCTAACAGACACTTGGATTTTAGGTTCCCTAGCGGGCACTTGTACTATCTAGGATACCTAGCTGGCACGTGGACTATGTAGGTCAACTAGCGGGCCCTTGGACTATCTAGGTTAGCTAACGGGCACTTAGATTATGTAGGTTAACTAGCGGACACTTGCACTATGTAGGTTAACTAGTGGGCCCATGGACTATATAGGTTTACTAGCGGGCCTTTGGACTATCTAGGTTCCCTGAAGGGCACTTGGAGTATCTAGGTTACCGAACGGGCACTTGGACTATCTAAGTTACCTAGCGGGCACTTGGACTATGTAGGCTAACTAGGGGGCCCTTGGACGATCTAGGTTACCTAGCGGGTACTTGAACTATCTAGGTTAACTAGCGGACACTTGGACTATGTACGTTCCCTAGCGGGCAGTTGGACTATCTACGTTAACTAGCGGGCACTTGGACTATCTAGGTTAACTAGCGTGCACTTGGACTATGTAGGTTCCTTGGCGGGCACTTGGAATATGAAGGTTAACTAGCGTGCCCTTGGACTATCTAGGTTACATAGCGGGCACTTGGTTTGTAGGTTAACTAGCGGGCACTTGGACTATGTAGGTTAACTAGAGGACACTTGCACTATCTAGGTTACCTAGCGGGCCCTTGGACTATCTAGGTTAACTAGCGGGCACTTGGACTATAGAGGTTACCTAGTGGGTACTTGGACTATCTAGGTTAACGAACGGGCACTTGGAATATGCAGGTAACCTAGCGGGCACTTGGACTGTCTAGGTTACCTAGCGGGCACTTGACTTCTACGTTAACGAACGGGCAGTTGGACTATGTAGGTTGCTTACTGGGCACTTGGACTATCTAGGTTAGATAACGGGCACTTGGACTATCTAGGTTACCCAGCGGGAACTTGGACAATGTAAGTTACCTAGCGGGCACTTGGACTATGTAGGTTACATAGCGGGCACTTGGACTATGTAGGTTAACTCCGAGCACTTGGACTCTAGGTTACCTAGTGAGCACTTGGACTATCTAGGTTAAGGAACGGACACTTGGAGTATGTAGGTTACCTAGCGGGCACTTGGACTATGTAGGATTCCTATGGGACATTTGAAATACTTAGGTTACCTAGCGGGCACTTGGACTATCTAGGTTAACTAGCGGGCACTTGGACTATGTAGGTTAACCAGCGAGCACTTGGACTATCTAGGTTAACTAGCGGACCTTGGACTACGTAGGTCAACTAGTGGGCCCTTGGACTATGTAGGTTAACTAGTGGGCACTTGGACGATCTAGGTTAACTAGAGGGCACTTGGCCTATCTAGGTTAACTAGCATGCACTTGGACTATCTAGGTTACCTAGCGGGCACTTGGACTATCTAGGTTAACTAGCGGGCACTTGGACTATAGAGGTTACCTAGTGGGCACTTTGACTATCTAGGTTAACGAACGGGCACTTGGAATATGCAGGTAACCTAGCGGGCACTTGGACTGTCTAGGTTACCTAGCGGGCACTTGACTTCTAGGTTAACGAACGGGCACTTGGACTATGTAGGTTGCTTACTGGGCACTTGGACTATCTAGGTTAGGTAACGGGCACTTGGACTATCTAGGTTACCCAGCGGGAACTTGGACAATGTAAGTTACCTAGCGGGCACTTGGACTATCTAGGTTACATAGCGGGCACTTGGACTATGTAGGTTAACACCGAGCATTTGGACTCTAGGTTACCTAGCGGGCACTTGGACTATCTAGGTTAAGGAACGGACACTTGGACTATGTAGGTTACCTAGCGGGCACTTGGACTATCTAGATTAACTAACGGACCCTAGGACTATCTAGGTTAACTAGTGGGCACTTGGACTATCAAGGTTACCTAGCTGGCACTTGGACAATGAATGTTTCCTAGCGGGCAATTGGATAATCTAGGTTACCTAGCGGGCACTTGGACTATGTAGGTCAACTAGCGGGCCCTTGGACTATCTAGGTTACCTAGCGGACATTTGGACTATGTAGGCTCCCTAGCGGGCATTTGGAATATATAGATTACCTAGCGGGCACTTGGACTATATAGGTTACCTAGCGGGCACCTGGACTATCTAGGTTAACTAACGGGCTCTTGCACTATGTAGGCTAACTAGCGGGCCCATTGACTATGTAGGTTAACTAGCAGCACTTGGACGATCTACGTTAGCTAACTGGCACTTTGATTATGTAGGTTAACTAGCGGGCACTTGGAATATCTAGGTTAACTAGCGGGCACTTGGACTATCTAGGTTAACTAGCGGGCACTTGGACGATATAGGTTAACTAGCGGGCACATGGATTATCTATGTTACCTAGCGGGCACTTGGACTATCTAGGTTAACTATCGGGCACTTGGACTATGTAGGTTCCCTATTGGGCACTTGGAGAATGTAGGTTTACTAGGGGGCACTAGGACTATGAAGGTTACCTAGCGGGCCCTTGGACTATCTAGGTTACCTAAGGGGCATTTGGACTATGTAGGCTCCCTAGCGGGCATTTGGACTATATAGATTACCTACCGGGAACTTAGACTTTGTAGGTTACCTAGCGGGCACTTGGACTATCTAGGTTACCTAGCTGGCACTTGAACTATCTACGTTACCTAGCAGGTTCTTGGAATATGTAGGTTACCTAGGGGATGTTGGACTATCTAGGTTACCTAATGGACACTTGGACTATCTAGGTTAACTAACGGGCCCTTGACTATGTAGGTTCCCTAGCGGGCCCTTGGACTATATAGGATCCCCATCGGACATTTGTACTACTTAGGTTAACTAGCGGGCACATGGACTATCTAGGTCAACTAGCGGGCACTTGGACTATGTAGGTTACCTAGCGGGCACTTGGACTATGTATGTTCCCTACGGACACTTGAACTGTGTAAGTTAACTACCAGGCACTTGGACTATGTAGGTGAACTAGCGGGCCCTTGGACTATCTAGGTTACCTAGCGGGCACTTGGACTATGTAGGGTAACTACCGGGCACTTGCATTATCTAGGTTACCTAGCGGGCACTTGGACTATGTGGGTTCCCTAGCGGGCACTTGGACTATCTATGTTAACTAGCGGGCATTTGGACTATGTAGGTTAACTAGCGGGCATTTGGACTATGTAGGTTAACTTGGGACACTTGCACTATGTAGGTTACCTAGCGCCACTTGGACTCTCTAGGTTAACTAGCGGGCACTTGGACTATCTAAGTTAACTAGCGTGCACTTGGACTATGTATGTTCCTTAGCGGGCACTTGGACTAACTAGTTTACCTAGCGGGCACATGGACTATGTAGGTTAACTAGCGAGCACTTGGACTCTAGGTTACCTAGCGGGCACTTGGACTATCTAGGTTACCTAGCGGGCTCTTGGACTATGTAGGTTTCCTAGCGGGCACTTGGACTATCTAGGTTAACGAACAGGCACTTCGACTCTGTAGGTTCACTAGCAGGCATTTGGACAATATAGATAACCTAGTGGGCACTTAGACTCTGTAGGTTACCTAGCGGGCACTTGGACTATCTAGATTACCTAACTGGTACTTGAACTATCTACGTTACCTGATACTTGAACTATCTTCGTTACCTAGCGGGTTCTTGGAGATTGTAGGTTACCTAGCGGGTTGTTGGAATATCTAGGTTACCAAGCGGGCACTTGAATTATCTAGGTTAACTAATGGGCACTTGGACTATGTAGTTTCCCTATCGGGCACTCGGAGAATTTAGGTTAACTAGGGGGCACTAGGACTATGTAGGTTACCTAGCGGGCCCTTGGACTATCTAGGTTACCTAGCGGGCATTTGGACTATGTAGGCTCCCTAGCGGGCATTTGGACTATATAGATTACGTAGCGGGCACTTGGACTATTTAGGTTACCTAGCGGGCACTTGGACATTGTAGGTTACCTAGTGGGCACTTGGACTCTCTAAGTTAACGAACGGGCACTTGGAATATGCAGGTAACCTAGCGGGCACTTGGACTATGTAGGATCCCTATCGGACATTTGTACTACTTAGTTTAACTAGCGGGTACTTTGACTATCTAGGTTAACTAGCGGGCACTTGGACTATCTAGGTCAACTAGCGGGCCCTTGTACTATGTAGGTTAACTAGCGGGCCCTTGGACTATCTAGGTTACCTAGCGGGCACTTGGACTATATAGGTTACCTAGCGGGCAATTGGACTATGTAGGTTACCTAGTGGGCACTTGGACTATATAGGTTACCTAGCGGGCAATTGGACTATGTAGGTTACCTAGCAGGCACTTTGACTATCTAGGATAACTAACGGGCACTTGGACTATGTAGGTTGCCTAATGGGCACTTGGAATAGGTAGGTTCCCTATCGGGCACTTGGACTATGTAGGTTAACCAGCGGGCACTTGGACTATGTAGGATCCCTATCGGACATTTGTACTACTTAGTTTAACTAGCGGGTACTTTGACTATCTAGGTTAACTAGCGGGCACTTGGACTATCTAGGTCAACTAGCGGGCCCTTGTACTATGTAGGTTAACTAGCGGGCCCTTGGACTATCTAGGTTACCTAGCGGGCACTTGGACTATATAGGTTACCTAGCGGGCAATTGGACTATGTAGGTTACCTAGTGGGCACTTGGACTATATAGGTTACCTAGCGGGCAATTGGACTATGTAGGTTACCTAGCAGGCACTTTGACTATCTAGGATAACTAACGGGCACTTGGACTATGTAGGTTGCCTAATGGGAACTTGGAATAGGTAGGTTCCCTATCGGGCACTTGGACTATGTAGGTTAACTAGCGGGCACTTGGACTATGTAGGATCCCTATCGGACATTTGTACTACTTAGGTTAACTAGCGGGCACTTTGACTATCAAGGTTAACTAGCGGGCACTTGTACTATGTAGGTTAACTAGCGGGCACTTGGAGTATCTAGGTTAACTAGCGGACCTTGGACTATCTAAGTTAGCTTACGGGCACTTGGACTAAGTACGTCCCCTAGTGGGCACATGGACTATCTAGATTAACTATCGGGCACTAGGACTATCTAGGTTAACTAGCGGGCACTTGGACTATGAATGTTCCCTAGCGGGCAATTGGATTATCTAGGTTACCTAGCGGACACTTGGACTATGTAGGTCAACTAGCGGGCCCTTGGACTATCTAGGTTAGCTAACTGGCACTTGGACTATGTAGGTTAACTAGCGGACACTTGCACGATCTAGGTTAACTAGCGGGCTCTTGCATTATGTAGGTTAACTAGCGGGCCCTTTGACTATGTAGGTTAACTAGCGGGCACTTGGACGATCTAGGTTAGCTAACTGGCACTAATATTATGTAGTTTAACTAGCGGGAACTTGGAATATCTAGGTTAACTAGCAGGCACTTGTACTATCTAGGTTAACTGGTGGGCACATGGACGATATAGGTTAACTAGCGGGCACTTGGACTATCTAGGTTAACTAGTGGGCACTTGGATTATCTATGTTACGTAGCGGGCATTTGGACTATGTAGGTTCCCTAGCGGGCATTTGGCCTATATAGATAACCTAGTGGGCACTTAGACTCTGTAGGTTACCTAGCGGGCACTTGGACTATCTAGGTTACCAAGCGGGCACTTGGACTATCTAGGTTAACTAACGGGCACTTGGACTATGTAGGTTCCCTATCGGGCACTTGGAGAATGTAGGTTTACTAGGGGGCACTAGGACTATGAAGGTTACCTAGCGGGCCCTTGGACTATCTAGGTTACCTAAGGGGCATTTGGACTATGTAGGCTCCCTAGCGGGCATTTGGACTATATAGATTACCTAGCGGGCACTTAGACTTTGTAGGTTACCTAGCGGGCACTTGGACTATCTAGGTTACCTAGCTGGCACTTGAACTATCTACGTTACCTAGCGTGTTCTTGGAATATGTAGGTTACCTAGGGGCTGTTGGACTATCTAGGTTACCTAACGGGCACTTGGACTATTTAGGTTAACTAAGGGCACTTGGACTATGTAGGTTCCCTAGCGGGCCCTTGGACTATGTAAATTCCCTAGCGGGTACTTGGACTATGTGGGTTCCCTAACGGGCATTTGGACTATCTAGATTACCTAGCAGGCACTTGGACTATGTATGTTCCCTACGGACACTTGAACTATGCAAGTTAACTACCAGGCACTTGGACTATGTAGGTTAACTAGCGGGCCCTTGGACTATCTATGTTACCTAGCGGGCACTTGGACTATGTATGTTCCCTAGCGGGCACTTGGACTATCTATGTTAACTAGCGGGCATTTGGATTATGTAGGTTAACTAGGGGACACTTGCACTATGTAGGTTACCAAGCGGCATTTGGACTATCTAGGTTAACTAGCGTGCACTTGGACTATGTATGTTCCTTAGCGGGCACTTGGACTATCTAGTTTACCTAGCGGGCACATGGACTATGTAGGTTAACTAGCGAGCACTTGGACTCTAGGTTACCTAGCGGGCACTTGGACTATCTAGGTTACCTAGCGGGCCCTTGGACTATGTAGGTTTCCTAGCGGGCACTTGGATTATCTAGGTTAACGAACAGGCACTTCGACTATGTAGGTTCCCTAGCGGGCACTTGGACAATATAGATAACCTAGCGGGCACTTAGACTCTGTAGGTTACCTAGCGGGCATTTGGACTATCTAGGTTACCTAACTGGTACTTGAACTATCTACGTTACCTAGCGGGTCCTTGGAATATGTAGGTTACCTAGCGGGTTGTTGGACTATCTAGGTTACCAAGCGGGCACTTGGAATATCTAGGTTAACTAACGGGCACTTGGACTATGTAGTTTCCCTATCGGGCACTTGGAGAATGTAGGTTAACTAGGGGCCACTAGGACTATGTAGGTTACCTAGCGGGCCCGTGGACTATGTAGGTTACCTAGCGGGCATTTGGACTATGTAGGCTCCCTAGCGGGCATTTGGACTATATTGATTACCTAGCGGGCACTTGGACTACATAGGTTACCTAGCGGGCACTTGGAGTATGTAGGTTACCTTGTGGGGACTTGACTATCTAAGTTAACGAACGGGCACTTGGAATATGCAGGTAACCTAGCGGGCACTTGGACTATGTAGGATCCCTATCGGACATTTGTACTACTTAGGTTAACTAGCGGGCACTTTGACTATCTAGGTTAACTAGCGGGCACTTGGAATATGTGGGTTAACTAGCGGGCACTTGGACTATCTAGGTTTCCTAGCAGGCACTTGGACTATGTACATACCCTAGTGCGCACTTGGACTATCTGGGTTACCTAGCGGGCACTTGGATTATGTACGTCCCCTAGTGGGCAATTGGACTATCTAGGTTAACTAATGGGCACTAGGACTATCTAGGTTAACTAGCGGGCACTTGGACTATCTAGGTTACCTAGCAGGCACTTGGATTATGATGGATCCCAAGCGGGCACTTGGACAATCTAGTTTAACTAGCGGGCACTTGGACGATCTAGGTTAACTTGCGGGCACTTGGACTATCTAGATTACCTAGCGGGCACTTGGACTATATAGGTTACCTAGCGGGCACTTGGACTATGTAGGTTACCTAGTGGGCACTTGGACTATCTAGGTTACCTAGCAGGCACTTTGACTATCTAGGTTAACTAACGGGCACTTGGACTATGTAGGTTGCCTAGCGGGCACTTGGAATATGTAGGTTCCCTAGTGGGCACTTGGATTATGTAGGTTCCCTATCGGGCACTTGGAATATGTAGGTTCACTATCGGGCACTTGGACTATGTAAGTTAACTAGCGGGCACTTGGACTGTCTAGGTAACCTAGCGGGCACTTGGACTATCTAGGTTAACGAACGGGCACTTGGACTCTGTAGGTAACCTAGCGGGCTCTTGGACTCTCTAGGTTACCTAGCGGGCACTTTGACTATTTATGTCAACGAATGAGCACTTGGACTATGTAGGTTACCTAGCGGGCACTTGGAGTATGTAGGATCCCTATCGGACATTTGTACTACTTAGGTTAACTAGCGGGCACTTTGACTATCAAGCTTAACTAGCGGGCACTTGGACTATCAAGGTCAACTAGCGGGCCCTTGTACTATGTAGGTTAACTAGCGGGCACTTGGACTATCTAGGTTAACTAGCGGACCTTGGACTATGTAGGTTAACTAGCGGACACTTGGACGATCTATGTTAACTAGAGGGCACTTGGCCTATCTAGGTTAACTAGCATGCACTTGGACTATCTAGGTTAACTAGTGGGCACTTGGATGATCAATATTAACTAGCGGGCACTTGGACTATCTAGGTTAGCTTACGGGCACTTGGACTATCTAGGTTAACTAGCGGGCACTTGGACTATCTAGGTTACCTAGCTGCCACTTGGACTATGAATGTTCCCTAGCGGGCAATTGGATTATCTAGGTTACCTAGCGGGCACTTGGACTATGTAGGTCAACAAGCGGTCCCTTGGACTATCTAGGTTAACTAACTGGCACTTGGAATATGTAGGATAACTAGCGGACACTTGCACGATCTAGGTTAACTAGCGGGCTCTTGCACTATGTAGGTTAACTAGCGGGCACTTGGACGATCTAGGTTAGCTAACTGGCACTTAGATTATGTAGGTTAACTAGCGGGCACTTGGAATATCTAGGTTAAATAGCGGGCACTTGGACTATCTAGGTTAACTAGCGGGCACTTGGACGATATAGGTTAACTAGCGGGCACTTGGACTATCTAGGTTAACTAGCGGGCACTTGGACGATATAGGTTAACTAGCAGGCACTTGGATTATCTATGTTACCTAGCAGGCACTTGGACTATGTAGGTTCCCTAGCGGGCATTTGGCCTATATAGATAACCTAGTGGGCACTTAGACTCTGTAGGTTACCTAGCGGGCACTTGGACTATCTAGGTTACCAAGCGGGCACTTGGACTATCTAGGTTAACTAACGGGCACTTGGACTATGTAGGTTCCCTATCGGGCACTTGGAGAATGTAGGTTTACTAGGGGGCACTAGGACTATGAAGGTTACCTAGCGGGCCCTTGGACTATCTAGGTTACCTAAGGGGCATTTGGACTATGTAGGCTCCCTAGCGGGCATTTGGACTATATAGATTACCTAGCGGGAACTTGAACTATCTACGTTACCTAGCGGGTTCTTGGAATATGTAGGTTACCTAGGGGCTGTTGGACTATCTAGGTTACCTAACGGGCTCTTGGACTATCTAAGTTAATTAACGGGCCCTTGGACTATGTAGGTTCCCTAGCGGGCCCTTGGACTATGTAAATTCCCTAGCGGGCACTTGGACTATGTGGGTTCCCTAGCGGGCATTTGGATTATCTAGGTTACCTAGCGGGCACTTGGACTATGTATGTTCCCTACGGACACTTGAACTGTATAAGTTAACTACCAGGCACTTGGACTATGTAGGTTAACTAGCGGGCCCTTGGACTATCTAGGTTACCTAGCGGGCACTTGGACTATGTAGGTTAACTACCGGGCACTTGCATTATCTAGGTTACCTAGCGGGCACTTGGACTATGTGGGTTCCCTAGCGGGCACATGGACTATCTATGTTAACTAGCGGGCATTTGGACTATGTAGGTTAACTAGCGGGCATTTGGACTATGTAGGTTAACTAGGGGACACTTGCACTATGTAGGTTACCTAGCGGCACTTGGACTATCTAGGTTAACTAGCGGGCACATGGACTATCTAAGTTAACTAGCGTGCACTTGGACTATGTATGTTCCTTAGCGGGCACTTGGACTATCTAGTTTACCTAGCGGGCACATGGACTATGTAGGTTAACTAGCGAGCACTTCTACTTTAGGTTACCTAGCGGGCACTTGGACTATCTAGGTTACCTAGCGGGCCCTTGGACTATGTAGGTTTCCTAGCGGGCACTTGGACTATCTAGGTTAACAAACAGGCACTTCGACTATGTAGGTTCCCTAGCGGGCATTTGGACAATATAGATAACCTAGCGGGCACTTAGACTCTGTAGGTTACCTAGCGGGCACTTGGACTATCTAGGCTACCTAACTGGTACTTGAACTATCTACGTTACCTAGCGGGGTCTTGGAGTATGTAGGTTACCTAGCGGGTTGTTGGAATATTTAGGTTACCAAGCGGGCACTTGGACTATCTAGGGTAACTAACGGGCACTTGGACTATGTAGGTTCCCTATCGGGCACTTGGAGAATGTAGGTTTACTAGGGGGCACTAGGACTATGAAGGTTACCTAGCGGGCCCTTGGACTATCTAGGTTACCTAAGGGGCATTTGGACTATGTAGGCTCCCTAGCGGGCATTTGGACTATATAGATTACCTAGCGGGAACTTGAACTATCTACGTTACCTAGCGGGTTCTTGGAATATGTAGGTTACCTAGGGGCTGTTGGACTATCTAGGTTGCCTAACGGGCTCTTGGACTATCTAGGTTAACTAACGGGCCCTTGGACTATGTAGGTTAACTAAGGGCCCTTGCCTCTACCAAATGGAATTAGCAAGTCATATCACTCCTGTGGTCTATTGGTCTCATGTCTTCCTTCTGTTAAGTTTGTTGTATGTATTCATGTACCTCTTTAAGCAAATATCAAACCTGTGTCCATTTATCACTTTCATATCCAACCTGATTTCTATAGTAACTATTTTTATCATTTGAATAGTTTACATGATTGTATTTCGTCAAATGGGCAATAAACATTAAGCATAGTGTTTTATTTATAGTCATAAAAGAGGGTTGTCACTAAAGATCTACTTTATATCAATGTGTATTTTATGGGGTCCATTGAAAACCAAGATATTTAAAAGAGTCAATGTTGTGTTCTTTTATAGAAATCCAGAAAGATGATGATCATTTGCTTGAGCACTTGCAATGTGAAAGATGCATTGACAGAATGGAATGGTGCTACAAATGTAATACATATTCTCAGCATAAAAATAATTTTCCTCCAAAGGAAACTTATGAGATGTTTGGATTACATGAAAAAAATGTAAAATCAGATTTAATCATTCTGGAATTAAATCAGAACAGAAGCAACAAAATACAGAAGATGAGAAAACTTTTCTCCACAGTGAACAAGAGCAATTTAATACTGAAATGAAATTCCCTGAGTGTGAACCACCAGGTTCATGAAGTCACAGTGCATTCAGCATCAGGAGTCTGATGAAATTGAGAAACCACACACAGGCGATAAATGTGGAACAACCTTCATTGAAGACTCTGTGTTCTATGAACACCAGATTATTGGTATACTAGATAAGACCTACGAATGCAGTCAGTGTGGGCAAATATTCAAGAAAATGTCCAAACTCAATGAACATTATCAAAAAAGTCATGAAGGACAAAAGCTAGGAAAATGCTTGCAATGTGGGAAAAATTTTCACAGTGTATCATACCTCAAGGGACATCAGGAACCTCATGTGGCAGGAATGTCCTATGTATGCAGTGAATGTGGGAAAGGCTTCACTAGGAAGAGTGATCTCACTGCTCATCAGCAAACTCATACTGGAGAGAAACCCCACATATGTGGTGAATATGGAAAAGCCTTTATCAGGAAGACTCTTCTCACTGTTCATCAGCGAACTCATACTGGAGAGAAACCCCATGTATGTGGTGAATATGGCAAAGGCTTTAGCCAGAAGAGTAAATTTACTGTTTATCAGCGAACTCATACTGGTGAGAAATCCTATGTATGTGGTCAATGTGGAAAAACCTTTCTCACGAAGAATGTTCTCACCGTTCATCAGTGAACCCATACTGGAGAGAAACCCCATGTATGTGGTGAATGTGGAAAAGCCTTTATTCGGAAGCATGCTCTCACTGTTCATCAGCGAACTCATACTGGAGAGAAACCCCATGTGTGTAGTCAATGTGGAAAAGCTTTTATCAGAAAGAGTAAACTTACTGTTCATCAGCGAACTCATACTGGAGAAAACCCCCATGTATGTGGTGAATGTGGAAAAGGCTTTATCCAGAAGACTGCTCTCACTATTAATCAGCAAACTCATAGTGGAGAGAAACCACATAAATGTAGTGAATGTGGCAAAAGCTTCATTCGTAAAGGAAATCTCAAAACTCATATAAAAATTCACAGGAGTAAAACCCTATATATGTGGCAAAGGCTTTATCCAGAAGATTTCTCTCACTGTTCATCAGCTAATTCACACTCGGGAGAAACCCCATGTATGTCATGAATGTGGAAAAGCCTTTATCTGGATGGCTTCTCATACTGTTCATCAGTGAACTCATACTGGAGAGAAACCCCATATATGTGATGAATGTGGAAAAGCTTTCAGCCAGACACAATGCCTTACAGCACATCAGAGATTTGACAAAAGGAAAAAAAGCCCTTTGCATGAATTAAATGTGGAACATCTTCTATGTGGACATCAGATCTCGTTAATCATGAGAAATTTTCAACAAGAAAAACTTTCATTGGAGTTAGTGTAACAAAGCTTTCAAAACAAAGGAAGAGGTGCTGGAGTTTGGCCTGGGCCAAGTGTGTGAACGGACAGTTGTGACTTACCATATGGGTACCCGTGTTCTGTGTTGCTGTCCCTCTACTGACATGGCCCACCATTTTGGCGACAGATGACCTTCCAGACTTCCACAGAGTGCATGTTCTTCCTCAGATGCATGAAGGTTCCCTAGACTATACACGGTAGTCCCTGGAGAAGTGCTGACAAGGTGGGGAAACCACAGCTTCTGAGAGGAAAGCCTCACTGCCTTCATTCCCTTGTCTCTGCTGAAACTGAGTTTGTGTCTGGGCTCACACTGAGTTCCCATCACTGTGTAACTTGCACAGTAATACATGGCCGTGACGTCAGGATTCACAGAGCTCAGTTTTAAATTAACCTGGTTCTGGGATGTATCCCTGGTGATGCTGACTCAGCACTGGAGAGCTAGATTATAGTTTGTGCCCCCCATTCTCCCATATTATCCCAATCCACTCCAGATCCTTTCCTGGAGCCCGGTGGACCCAGGTCACATTATAGCTGGTTAAAGACAATCTAGAGACAGCACAAGTGAGAGATGGGGTCTGTGAGGGCCTCACTAGTCCAGGGCCTGACTCTTGTACCTGCACCTGGGCCTATACAGCTGGGGATAGAGAGAAACCCCACTGAGTTTTCATCTGTAAAAGGAGGCCAAATAGAGTCCACACATAGGCTTGTTAAGTGGAATAATTGAATTATTATACACAAAAAGCTTAGAACGGTGCTTGGCATCTTGCAAATACTATTAGGTGGTTTAGCATAGGGACTGGGTCATCCATTACATATGCTCAGGTTCAAACTTCCGGCCAGGAAGGGGTGGTACACCTAGGTGGGCATTACACCTGGATTGACCCATCTGGGCCAGGTGAATTCAATCCAGCCATTGGGGTTGACCATGACCGTCAACCATGCCTCCCTATGGAGGAATTGAAAAGGCAGGATCTTGACCGCTCCGATGTCTCCCTTCACCCACTTTTCTGTTGTCCGTCCCCCAGAGAGGAGGTCACATGTAGATACTTGTAATCAGTTCCCTCTTTCCAATCCACCCTCCCACAACCCTCTCAGTATCACCACTCACAAATTATCAAGGTTTCTTGAGGGATGGGGGAGCGGGGAGGGAGGGGAGAAATGAGGACTTGATGCCAGGGGCTTAAGTGGAGAGCAAATGTTTTGAGAATAATGAGGGCAATGAATGTACAAATGTGCTTTACACAATTGATGTATATATGGATTGTGATAAGAGTTGTATGAGCCCCTAATAAAACGATTTTTTAAAAAAGAAAAAAAGGCAGGATCCCGGAGCCCACTGAGTGACTTTCTCTCCAGCAGCTTCTAGGTAGGCTGTGCCCCGTGAGGGGCCCCGAGGTGCCTGTGTAAACCTGAAACTTCTTCTCTCAAAAAACCCACTTGGATCACAATCCAGGCTTCGAATTGAATTCTTTCTCGCGCGAAGCCAAGGCCTGAGGTATATCTCTCCCAGGAGAGATCTAACAATAGTATCTCTTATTATAGCATTAGGAGCCCAGGTGGTGTAGTGGACTGTGCATTAAGCTGCTAATCGCAAGGTCGGGGGTTTGAACTGACTAGCCCGTCCGTGGGAGAAATATGAGGTTGTCTATTTCTGTAAGGCAGTGGTTCTCAACCTTCATAATGCCCCCACCCTTTAATACAGTTCATGTTGTGGTCACCTGCAACCATAAAATTATTTTCATTGCTACTTCATAACTGTAATTTTGCTATTGTTATGAAATGGTTATTTGATCCCCAGAGGGGTCGCCACCCACAGGTTGAGAACCGCTACTGTAAGGATTTAAAGTCTCAAAACCCCAAAGGGGCAGTTCTTTGTCCTATTGGGCCGGTATGAGTGGGAGTCAATAAAATGGTAGTTAGGTTTTTTTCTGCATCAGTATCAGATTCTGGTGGCAATCTTAGTCATCACGCATTGTGGTCTGGTTTGAACTCTGGTAGATCTGTGGGAAATGACTGCCCTGGTTTGAGGTGAGGGCCACGGTGCTTCAGTGGTAGATCTCTCATCGTCTTTCACCGGGAAGACCCGGGTTCGATTTGCAGCCAATGTGCCCCAGACTGTCAGTGAAAGTTTGTGTGTTGCTATGACACTGAGCAGGCTTCAGGGATGTTTCCAGACTGAAATAGAATAAGGACGAAAGACCTGATTATCTCCATCCACACATCGACCTATGGCCCTCCATGGTTGGCTTCCCTTCCCAGCCCTGGTGATAGCACAGACTGGCATAGTTTGCTCCGCTTCCCATGAGGTGTCCATGAGAGGCTGACTCGACAACCACGGTCAAGATCAACAGCTTGAACTCCTTTCTGGGTCTACAGAAACAAGAACAACCTTCTGTAAGGAGGTCGCATTGCTATTTGGGACTGGGAGAATGCCTTTGTGACAAGGATTGTGCTCTGGATCCCAAAGGCGACTTTTAAACACAGCCACATAGCAACTCCGGAAATTGCCATAGTAGAAGCCAGGTTTAAAAAAAAAAAAAAAGTTCTACTGGCTTGCTCAAAGGAGGCCAGAGTTGGATGGGGGTGGGGTGGGGTGGGAGACTCCTCTAAAAATGAACAAATTTGTTTGCTTACATATTTGTCATGTCTTTTGGGCCTGAAAGAAAGGGGGGGAAAAGCAGACGAGAGGAGGAAACGGCGACTGACAGTCATCTTGTTGGTATTCCCACAGCATCCCCTCCTTAGGCACTTGCTGCCATCTCATCCAACTCCATTCAGTATATTTTCACCCAGCAATGATGCAGAAATGTCTGTGTACTCCAGTGTTATTGTAGTCGGGCAGCGTTTACGGGTTTGACTTTCAACTCAGCGTGGCAGGACGTCTAGAAGCAATTATAATCAGCACCTGCTCTGTCTGTGCGGTGGGCAGGCAGTGACGGATCCCCAGCTTCCAGAACACTAGTGCCCCCTCCCAGCTCAGGATAATGACGGTGACACTCGGCCTCCTTGTTGTCTGGGGGAGCTCTAGGAGCTCTCCTCTGAAACCTCATATTATTGGCATTTCTTTGAGTGAACACATCAAATTAGTGACTGTAAAGGAAGGTGTAGGAGATGATTATTGGTGACAAGACAAGCCTCAACCACCTCCAGAGAGCATGTCTCCTAAGTGCAAAGTATGGAGAGGGAGGAAACAATTGACCACAAATGGAACAGGCTCTGAGTCTCGCCACACAATGTATGTGCATGGTCACTGAGGCGCCAACATTATGGCTGGAGGACGGATATGGTTTGTGCAGCCGTGATTGCCATCCAGAACGTACCGTGCTATTGTGAAAAACGATTTTTTTATTCTGAGCAAATCTCTGCTTCCACTTGCTTTAATGCTTCGCCAGAGAGCCAGGGACTCTGGGAGGGGTGGGGACGCACAGGGCTGGGCTGACCTCAGGAACTCATGTGTAAAGGGCTTTTTCTCACTTGGAAGCAGGCTGGGTTCACAGCTGTTCTTTCTGGTAAAACTTGTTTCTGTACCTTGCCACGTCTGAGTCCGAAGAGGGAAATGAAGGTGACAAATGCTGCGAGGAGCCCTGGGCACATCTTGGCTATGGTCCTGCTTAAGTCTGTTTCATTTGAATCCCAGTTTTACCTTTCCTCCTTTCTGGGTTCCGAAGCATCAGATGGGTGCCAAACGCTTCCACGGACAAATAAAGCTGAACAAGGTGCAGGCAGATGAAGAGCAATGGGAGGTTGGTGTTTGGGAGAATGAATACTTGGGCTTCCTAGGCCAGTCCAGCTGGTGGTTAGAGCCCTGTTTCAGATTCCACTGAAATCTCCTAGTGTCCAAGGACCAAGTGGCTCCTAAGTCCAGAATTTCTGTTACATGTCTCACCAAGGAGAAGCTGGGCCAAAATGCATTGAAGAATAAAGCAGGAGCTTGGCTTGTGAATCCACTCTCTGATTCTGAAATTTCAAAGGCTCCGTGCACAGACATTTCAACACTGAAAGCACAGCAGGGAAAATCAAAGACTTGGGCTTCCTCCTTGCCGCTCTTTTAGGGCTTTTATGGTTTTCCAAGGCACCTCCCAGAGCCGAGTGTTGTATAGGTCATGTTTAAAAATGTCGTAGTTCTGAGGGACTTGCTGTTCTGCTTTCTTTTGCAAGGAGACCCGGTTTCTTGTCTTGTGGCCAAACACAGAGCACAGATGTCTGTGGGCCCCCTCCCTTTCCCCTGACCTTTGCTCTCTTCTCTGGATACCCTACTGACCTGTTCTCCCTTACAAGATCTGAACTGCTCACACACTTCGTTAAATTCTCATCCTAGCGAGAAGCATCCGAGCATCTTATTAGAGCCTGTATGAGTTCTGTTCTGGATGCCTATTTGTGTAACTTCAGGTCTCTGGCATGGAAACGTCCCATGCCCACAGACCCACACAGGTAATATAAACTCCAACAGTAGTTTAAGTTTTAAGGTGGTCACAGGGAACACTGGGGCCCGTGTCTCCTGGTGAACCCCTCAGGCTGTCTAAAGGGGCTAGTTCCATCTCAATGTAGCCATGCAGGAATGTAGACCGGTTAGGTAGCAAGACAAGGGGTTGTTCCTCTCCGTGCTTAGGGGGCCCCCTACGGGAGGTTGGAAGCCAATGCGGGCTAAGCCCAAGCCAGGAGAGCTTAATTGACGCCTCCCAGCTGAAAGCCCTTAAAAGGCTGGAATCTGGAGACCACCGCCCCTTCCCTTCAGCTGCTTCTCTGCCTTCCACTCAGCAGGGCTGAGTGTGCAGTGTCATGAGGGTGCCCGTGTTCAGTTTAGTGTAACGCCGGAACCTTCTTCTCTCATGTATATAAACCCACTCGGATTACCACCCAGGCTTTGGTGTGAATTTCTTTCCAGTGTGTAGCCAAGGACCAAGACATTTCCCACCCGAGAAACCTAACAGTCCCAGACTTACAATAAACCCATATTTGTATTTATAAGGCAAGAGGTGACCAGGTCTAGACAATAATGGTGAAGAGGGCCCTGGGTTTGAGAAAGATTCTGAAGTAGAATCCATAACCCTTAGAAATGTATTGGCCTTAGGGGAGGGGCAAAGAGGGCTGGATTGAGAAAGTCTCTGGCATCCAGTTCTGACTTGACTTCTGGATCCTGAATCCTTCAGGGCCATGACCTTGCCCTCCAGCCAGACCTTCCAATAGCCATCTTCTCAGAGCCTTGTTAAGTTCTCATAATACATTACACCTGCCATCCTGTGAGCAGCTACCAAACCCAGGCACTTTTTTCAAAGACAAGCTCGCTCTCTCTACCCCTAAGAGCAGGTAGTTTGGGGATGATGGATATGAGATAGCACAGAAGGCAAATCTGTTATCTTCCATGGTGCACAGAACATGCTGTCACAACCAGGACTCGTGACAATCCCTCAGTTTCCTAAATTGCTTCACTGCTACTTTTAATTAAGCCTCATTAGATTGTCATATCTTGATAAGAGGGATGACCCTGAACTAGATGCATAAATTAAAGCTATCCTCATCCTGTGCTTTTATATGAATGTGTTAATTATTTTTGTGATTAGGGAGAATAATGGAGGGATGGAGCAATACCAAACGGAGTTTGACAAAGTGTTGGTGTTTGCTGCGGCAAACGTGGTGCGTGTCAGATACAATCCGTCACCCAGTGAGTCTGCAATTAACACCAAGGGACAAAGGTAGGATTCCCTGTAATAAATAACCTTCCTCCCAGATGCTAATGGAGACCCAGCAGGACCCACTGTTGTGTTGTCGCAGTTGTACACGGGCCCTTAGAGGAGACAGAGCTGGTGTTTGAAACGAGTCTTGTTTGCCCCCAGTTGGCTCACACATTTGTTTTTTAAATGGCATAATCACTAACATTTAAACACAGGGTGATGTCACGTAACAATCTGCAGCTTCTGAGAAATGGAGAGGCCCGACTTTGCTGGTTGACAGTGCAGAGGGACTGGGGGAGCAGTCAGATATGGTGATCAGAGTTTGGAATCCTTGCTTTCCAAGTACATGTGTCAAGGAGTTCAAGGGTTCAGAAATTTAGGAGGGAAGTTCCAGAAGACAAGTTTGTGTGGTCGATAATAAACCAATATAGGGGTTGAGATTTCAATCTGTTGGCTATTTATTTTGTGCTTGGTAGCCAACCAGCCCAGAATTCCTGACCTCGCCGACCTGTGAAACAAGGACCATTCCAGAATGAAATAGAAGCAAGCACGGAAGCGAGGGCATTCATTACCCCGAATGCATAGGGGTCAGGAACTAAGTGCTTTCTGTAGAACAGCTCCAGAAGGCAGACCTTTGGCTGGAAAACCTGTTAGGGAGCTAGCATAGGGACTGGCAGGCCTATTACACATGCTCAGAGGTCTGAGCTACCGGCTCATGAAGCAGTGGCTCACTGCATGCTCAGCAGTTCAGGTTTCCAGCCAGGAGGGGGAGCTATGCCTGGGTGGGGCTGTACCTGCATTGGCTCACCTAGGTCAGGTGAATTCAATTCAACAATTCAGCCAATTGGGTCGACCCACGTCATCGACCACGCCTCCCTAACCGCTCATAAAACTCACGGGGATCCCAAACCAGGCCTCGGCGTGAGCTGTTTCTCGCGTGGAGCCATGGACCGAGGCACACCTGTCCCCAGAGAGGTCGAAAAGAAGCGGTGCTGTGTTATTTGGAGCTATGAGGTAAGCCGGCCCCAGGAGTGGGCCCTCCCATGTTGGTCTCACGGATTGGGAGCCCCTCTGGGCTCCTTTTACCTCACCACCCTCGGGAGAATTGTTGGGTTGAATTCACGGTGTTCGTCTTTGCGCCGTTTCTTGCTGGTGTCCGTCTTTGCGCCGTTTCTTGCTGGTGTGCGGGACTTGACGTGCCTGCTTTCCCAGGAACTCGCCTGCCTTCCCGGGCTGCATTTGTGAGGGGGCTGGGACGCTGCTGCCTGGAGGCTGGGAGGATTTTGACTCCAAAAGCCTTCTCGAGGCTCAGTGTATAAGGTTTATTTGGACGTGAAAACAGAATCAAAGATGCAATTAACAAAGTTTTAGAAGCAGGCTTTATTGAGAAGCTTGCGGGCAGGTTCAGCAACTCAGGGTATTGAGTTATTGAAGCCGCGCAGGGGGAAAAAATCCTGGCAGCGTTTTTATGCCCACTGCTGGCAGGCACAGCTGGGGAGGATCAAAGCTGGGGAGGATCTGCGCACACAGGTGCTTCAGAAGGGAGAAGGTCGTTAATCTTACCTATATGTCAGGGATGCGTGGAGTGACCATATCTTCAGAAAACATTCTGGCTTTGTGACGAGCTGGTTCCAGGAATTTGGGGTTGAGCTGGGGAGGGGAGGTCGGTTAGGGGTCAGCCTTGAGAGCTAAGATGGAGGTGCAGGACTCAAAATGGAGTCTGTTGTGCCAAGACTGGGAAACAGTGTTGTGCCGCGGCTCCAGCAAGCAGCAGGCCTGGGGGCGCCTGCGTCCACCCTGTTGGTTTGGGCAGGACTCTGGCTGGGTGGCCGGCTCCAGGCTGGCTTTCGGCTAGGCCGCAACCTGGGGCCTCCATTTTCCCAGCCACGTGACGCCACTCACAGGCAGAATGGCACCACCTGTGTCTGTTGTAGCTACACTCCATTCCCAGATAGCAAACCGCCCAGACTGCCGGAAAGTTCAGCAGAACAAGTTTCATTTCCTGCTCAGGGACCAGACCATCAGCTCTCTTGAGGGGAGACTGAGCGGCCCCCCAGTCTAATTTTCCAAAGGTTTTTATACTTTTGCAATGTGCATGTGTGCAAGCAGGCAGAGCTCAGAAGCGGGGTATTGTGGTTAGCCATTCTTAGTTGAACCAAAACTGCTCTGGTCGTTCTCGCAATCCTTCTGAACATCCATTTCCTTCTGTACGTTCCCTTGGGCTATGTCTGCACAGCCTAACTCCCCAGTATCAGCTAGTTCATTGGCAGTTCATAGCTAGTTTATTTACCATTCATAATGGCTTCTGAAAGCTCAAAATGACTTCTCTTGTCAAGGCTACTTAAGCTTTGCCAAGAGCTGCTATATACTCTCCTGTTCTTAGCCAAGTTCAAATCATTGAATCTTCGGTAGCCAGCCCAGTGTATGGTGGGCTCAGCACTAAGAGTTTTGTGGCTTGTACTTTCTGTGTAAGGAATGCCACTAGCTTATTGGTTATTACTGGGCCAAATGTGAGGCTTAGCAGGAGGAGGATTAGGGGCCGGCTAGGGCCGTTCATAGGGTAGTTAGCCAGGCTGACCAATTAAGTAGCTTTTCAAACCAATTGGTTCCTCCATTTCTTTTCTTGACTCTTTGTTCTAATCCTTTCCTAACCAGGGCTCATCTATCTTTATTGATTCCCGAATGCTTTGCATAGAATTAGTTTCTCCCAATGCTGTGCACAGCATTCCTTGTTTCCAAAAGAGCAAGTTAAGCCCTCGGTGGGTTTACAACACAACTGCTACAAGGGAGTCTAGGGATCTTTCTAAATGGGAGACAGGTTTTTTTAATCCCTGTAGATCTAAAGCAATTTGCTGACTAAGAGTCTGATAGTTTAAGTTTCCTTGTATTAAAGCAACTGACCCGACTGCAGCTAATCCCATAATCCCAAGCCCTGTTACCAGTGGGACCAATACTAGGGCTCTTTGAACTCATCCGGCAATTCCAAAGTTATCCCTACACCTCCTTCACCAGAACACAGGTACACTTGAGGAGTAACATGCACTAGCACACAAATACCCGGGGAAAAGAGACAGGGTGTTCATCCTGTGGAACAAGTAAAGCAAGTACTCATTGGAGCAGATAACAAATTAGGATCAACATTTGGTTCAATGGGAACAGCTTGAAGGCAAAAATCTCGATATCTTGATATATTAAAGGGATACTTAGATGAATAAAAACACAGTCTTGCCCTTGCAAATCTTTTAAAGTGAGCTTAGACTTGAGTCCATACTAACATCACCTATAGACTGCTGCTTCGTGTAATCCTTTTTACTAACATTTCTAATTGGATTACACTCTGTACCAATAGTGCTATTTGTACCTGTGCCTACATAGTAAGGGGAAGCAGCGTTCAGACAAAGCCAACAATCAGCTGTGAGGTGAGGATTTGAGTTCATAAATTGGAATACAGCATCCCGAGAATCAAACACAGAACCTTGAGGTGGCTCCTGAATGAGAAGGGCCCTGTGAGTTGGGCTGGCAGTGAACGGGAAAGTTACTGGAGAGTCTGGAGGGTGCGGCAAAGGAATCTTAATGACACCAGCTGTGGCTCTTCAGGATTTATCCCGAGGTTTGGGCCTTTGTACGGATGGCAGGTTGCCATATTTTACTTTGCTGGATAGGAAAGGTTGTCCCGGGATCTCTATCATTTACATAATGTTGAATTCCCCATGTTTTCCCGGTGAACCCAATAACGCTTGAATCCAATTCTTATTGGGTTATATTTGGAAACCATACACGTAGTGGGATCAAACCCTTCCGACTTGAGTCTCATTCTTGTAAAAATAATAGGGTCATCTTTAACAAGTTTCCACCCTGAAAATGATGGTTTCACAACCCCAAGCTGCGCAATGGTAATGTCCCTCCCCTTGGCAGTTAGGGAGTCCATGAGCCGGGCATATATAGACATGGTTTGTTTGGAGCCTTCTTTCTATAGAGGGTATTCCGCACCCATAGGACGGGATTCGAGTATAGGTCCAATTGTGCCCTTTACCTTTAAAGGATCCAGAATGCCAATTCTTTCCTAGCAAATCAAACAAATCAAAATGAAAACAGGGGGTCATACCCAGTATAAGAGGTTACATATTCACAGCTGGAGGTTAGAATAGCAGTCCACAGATGTGTTTGTGCTTGGGGGAAACACTGGGTGTTGTCAGCAATACTCAGAGAAAAACAATTAAGTTCTGTAAAGCCTTAATTTTGAGGGATTTTCCGTCTTTCTCGGTGTCCATCTTTCCAGGATATGCTCAGGGAGGGGTTTTTTTTTTTTACTTATGACTGAGGAATCCACGGCCCCCTCCCCACTATTTTAACTGCAGTTGGTGTTGTAAGTATCACTTGGTATGGGCCAGTCCACCTAGGTTCTAAGGTGTCAGGTTGGTGCTTCTTTACCCATGTCCAGTTTCCTGGTTGCACGTTGTTGGCTGCCTGTTCCCTTTCCCTTGGTTAGGCCCAAAATGAAGGTGTCAGAGCAGATGATTTGTCTCTCACCTGTTGCACAGCCTGCAGGCACTCGATGAGGGAATGATTAGTGACTTCCATTATTTCTACTTCTTTCAATCTTGGGAGGATTTGGGGAAGGTCTGCCAAACATAAATTCAAATGGGGACATGCTTTTCACATAGGGAGTGCATCAGACTTGAAGTAGGGCAAAAGGTAAAGTAAGGATCAACCCAGTTCTCGCCAGGTCCTAAATGCAACTTAACGAACAATTCTTTTAGGGTTCTGTTTATTTTTTTCTACTTGCCTTGAAGAGCTTCCAGTTATTATTTAGAAGCATTGCTAAGACTTTAGTAATTTGAGCAATAAATGTTGGCCCATTGTTGGACCCCAAGGTGGTGGGAAGGCCAAATCTAGGGACAATTTTAGTTACTAATAATTTACACACAGTGGCAGCAGTTTCCTTCTTGGTTGGGAAGTCTTCCACCCATCCAGAACAGGTGTCTACGAACACCAGCAAATATCGGTAGTCATACTTTCTAAATTTGATATCCATAAAGTCCACCTCCCAGAATTCTCCTGGACTACTACCTCGAGCTCGTGGTTTGGGTTGCTCCTTTTCTTTCTGGGGTTGTTTACCCGAGCACAGTGCAATCAACGGTGGGTGACATCTGCCACCCAGTGTCCAAGCCTGGGTATGTAAAAGTGCCTGAGAAGCAACTGAGACAGTTTAGAGAGGATCCCAAATGCATACCTTCATGTAGTCCTTGAATCAGATCTCTCCCAGAGCTTCTGGCATGAATCTTCTTCCATCAGGATGGACCAGCCACCCTGGATGCTCCCAGTCTTTTTGGCAGGCCAGCTCTTGGCTTATCTTTAGATCATTTTCTGAGTATGTAGGTTGTGGCTGTAACACTGGGGATGGCATGGTCACAGCCACTACCTTGGGGATTTGTGGTATAGTCCTGGCATTCGAGATCCACCGGTCCGGGGGACTGGTTAGGAGTGGTTCAACCATAGGTCCCCCTACCACAGCAATATCCTGTCCCAGTGTAAGCTTCCTAGCTTCTATGACTAGGATGGCCGTGGCAGCCACAGCTCGCATGCAGCTCAGCCATCCTGCAGCTACAGAGTCCAGTTTCTTTGAAAGATAGGTCACAGGTCTCTTCCATGGCCGCAAGTTCTCAGTTAGAACTTCTTTAGCTGTGCCTCTGGCCTCACATAGACAATTGGAAGGGCTTTACTATGTGTAGTAGGGCAAGGGAGGTTGCCCATATGTGCGACTTTTTAAAGGATTCAAACGATTGTTGTTCTACTTCAGTCCATTTAAGTTCTTTTTCCTTTCCCCAGTATTTGCATATAGGGGTTTCGTTGTTTTTGCAAATCCCAAATTCCACAATGGACAGTACCCCACAATTCCTAGAAACTCTTGCAACTGCTTCTTCGTCTCAGGGACTGGGATTTTGAGGATCGCCTCAGTGTGGCTGGGGGACAAGGTCCGTTTTCCCTCCTCAAGTTGGTAGCCTAGGTATACAGTTTTATGGACACACAGTTGATCCTTTCTTGCAGATACCCTGTACCCCAATGGGCCAAGGACTATTATCAGGTCCTTGGTAGCCCGTTGGCATTCCTCCAGGGTTTTGGAGGCCAGGAGGAGGTCATCTGCATACTGGAGCAAAGTGGTTTGGGGGTGTTCCTCCTTGTGTCCCTGTAAGTCTTCACTGGGTTGATGTGCAGGGGATACGGGTATGGAGAACAAAGCATCTTTAAGTCCAAAACAGTATAACAAATTCAGTTTGATGGGATAGTACTCAGGAGGATCTCAGGGTTTGGCACGTGGGGTAGCCAGTTTCTATCCTCTCATTTGCCTCTCTGAGATCCTGCACCGGTTGGAAGTCCTCAGTTCCCGGCTTCTGCATGGGCAGCAGGGGAGCATTCCATGTGGACTTGCAGAGGACCCAAATGCCTGTCCTCTTTAGTCTGCAAATGGGAACAGAAATACCCACTTTTGCTATCCAGGGAGTATGGTTAGCTTGGCACACCAGTGTAGCTGAGCTCAGAAGTAGTACGACTCCAGGCACCTGAAGTTCAGAAAGGTCTGGCAGGTTGTTCTCTGCCCAAACAAAAGGAATATCTTTTAGTGATTTATCAAGAAGTTCCTTTGAGGAGGTCTCTTCTGCTCCTTGATAAAACACATATCACTCTGACATTGGAGTGGTGAGCAAAACTTTTGGCTTTTCAAGTTCAAGGGTTAAGGTGGTTATAGCAGATGAGAAAGTAATTATGGCTGCCATTTTTCATAATAAGTCACGATCAATTAGGGGAAAGGGGCATTGAGGCATTACCAGGGTGAGCGTGTAACTGTCTCTTGTGCTAAGTATGTTATTCTGGCCGTTGTCCATGGGTGTGCTTGGGTCTGCCCTGGGGCCCCTGTAATGAAAGCCTTTCCTTTTGACAAGGCACATGTAGTCTTTCTGAAACCAAGAAGGTGACCCCTTTGTCCACCTAGAAATTTACTGGCTGGCTCCCTACATGGAGAGTGAGCATGGGCTCTTTGGGGTCAAGTGAAACAGAGCCTGGACACCTTTATTCAGCTTCGAGCACTATTGTCTGTAGCTTCGATTTTTCTAGGCGAGGACTAGGCCCGTTCTCTCTAGTGGTGGCTCGTCTGCCTCTCCTGGGCTTTTCAAGGCACTGATTTTTCCAATGTCACTGTTTTGTATAGTAGGTACATGGATACTTCCTCAGGACTAGGCGAGTGAGAAGCGGGGTATTAGGGTTAGCCATTCTTAGTTGAACCAAAACTGCTCTGGTCGTTCTCGCAAGCCTTCTGAACACCCATTTCCTTCATGACATTCCCTTGGGCGACGTCTTCACAGCCTACCTCCCCAATATCAGCTAGTTCATTTACACTTCCTAGCTACTTTATTTTCTTTTCATGGTGGCTTCTGTCAGCCCCAAATGGCTTCACTCTTGTCAAAGCTGTTTCAGCTTTTCCCAGAGATCCTACACAGTCGCCATTGTAGTCGAGAGGTAACAGGATCTGTGACCATGGCCAAGATGGCACCCACCAGTCCACATGTGGAAGGGCGCTGCCTACGGAGCTGGGTGAAGAGGCCTGGGAGTTAGCCTTGTTGGTCCCGGGAGCCCAAAGTTTCCCTTTTCCCCTTCATTCCCTTTGCCTTTCTCCTGGTTTTTCAAACAAGCTGCTCTAGCCCTATAACGCCAAGCACAAAATTGTCATAATTCTTAATGAAAACGTATCTGGTACCCAAATTATAAATGTGACAATTTGGTCACATTTCAAAAACACTGAAAATTTTATGCTTTTAAAATATATTTTGAATGTCATATATATTGATAACTATGAAAGTAAATAATAAAAACCAAAAAAAAATATTTCCAAAATTTAAAACTTGAGGCGTTATAGGGCTAGTGTTCTTCCAGATTTGGTTTGTTCCTTCTTACAGGCTGCTTTTCCGTGGCCCAGGCTTAGGCCAATGGCGTTCAGAAGCCTAGGCGGAGTCACTGTTATTTAGGGTTTCAGCGATGCTGCTTCAGGAACTTTTGGGGACAGCTCTTACTTAATACACAGCTCCTCTGCCATGATGTTCCAGCCAGAAATTCCAATTTCCCTTAAGGTTCCCTGAGCTGCCACGTGTCCCTTCCCTTGAGAGATTTGAGCATCAGCCCCGCCAGCAGGCGTCTTGGAGGGCCTTGGGGCCATCCCAAGCAGTGGTCCTCCTAGCCTGTTGTCCAGAAAAATGGTTGGACCTAAAGGTCGCCCTCGGCGACTAGTCCTTGACCCCTTCCCTCGGGCTGAGGCATGAGATTCAGGGCAACCCAGGGGTGTGCTCTCAAGAGGGGGTTATTGACTTGGAGGAAGCAAGCTGTCAATCGCCTCCTTGTTTTGTGCTTTCTAGATGGGACTTAGCAGCTTGATGCTCAGGAATTGCCCCCTTGCATGAATCGTGTCCAATTAGGATAGAGTTGATACAGAGAGGCTGGGCAAACAAAAGCTGATAGATTCACTTTGCAACTCTATTTGGCCACAGTATCGTTTTGAGAAAGGAGAATGGTGGGCAGAGAAGGGTACGCTTTCCCTTCCAACCGTGATTCACCGGGAACAGTTCTGTAGAGTGCCGGGAAAGTGGGCGGAGATGCCAGAACTTAGAGCATTTCTCCTCTCGAGGAGCAGTAGGAGACCTTCATCCCCAGTGCACCCAGGAACCCCTAAGGCTGGCGTCCTCAAACTGTGGTCCATGGGGCACATGTGGCGCAATGCCATTTATCCCACCCTCGGGGTGTTTTTGCTGCCACTGCCTGTCTTGCTTAGCAGCCGACTCGTGCAGTGTGCATAGGAATTTGTCCATAGGTATTTTGAAAACCATAGTCTGGCCCTCCAACAGTCGGAGAGACAATGAACTGGCCCGCTGTGTAAACAATTTGAGGACTCCTGCCCTAAGGGATCCTGGACTTCAGGTCACTATTGTCCCACCCCTGAATCCTCCCTGAACATTCTACCCCTAGTAGAGACACCAGGGGCATTTGGTCCCCGGGTAACTTACAAGCCTTTTACTCAAATGGAACCCGAGAAAATTAAAAATGACACAGGCAGTTACTCTACTTTTGATCCCTGTTGAATCCGCCTGTAGCATCCCAATATTACAATTTAACCCTATAACACCGAGCATGACCTTTCCCTAACATTTAATCAAATGAATATAAATGTATATATATTGATAACTATGAAAGTAATGAATCAAAACGAAATTTTTTTTTGCCAAAAAATTTAAAAGTGAGGCATTATAGGGTTAAAAAGAAGGATGGTTAAAAAAAAAAAGAAGGATGGTTCTTATCAGAGGGGCCAATGCCTTAGGATCATAAGTGAAGCGGTGATCCCACTGCACCCAGTAGTGCCCAAACCCTGGACCCCGCTAGGGGAAATTGTGAATGCTTTTACCCCTGTGCCGGTACTTAGAATGAACAAACACACACGCCTGATAATCCTAAGATTTTTTACTTACTTCCTGTGATACTCACCTACTTTCAAGGGCACTCCCACCTCACAATCCTAGCCTTGTCTCAGTTAAACTGTTCACCCTTTTGTGCGTTTGTTGGTTTTTCCAGAAGTTCTCAAGTTACCAAAGCCCCGAATCCAATTGTGCCAACTCCAGGACCACCATCTCCTGGACCACTTCAACCTTATCCATCCTAGCGCTGAATGGACAACCCCTCCCAGCAGAGCAGGAAGGGTGTGGACCCAAAGCCCCACTTCGCCCCTTTTGCCAGCAGGAAGTAGCTAGAGATGTCGTCGCCCAGTACCCCAAAGATTTGGGTCCACATCTCTTCAGGATGGAAATGTTAGGTAGCTAGCATAGGGACTGGGGTGTCCATTACACATGCTCAGAGGGCCCAGTTAGCGGCCCAGGAAGGAGTGGCACACTGTGCATGCTCAGAGGTCCAGGTTTCCGGCCAGGAAGGGCAGGTCCACCTGGGTGGGCGCTGCACCTGCATCGACCCACCTAGGCCAAGTATATTCAATTCAGCCACTAGGATCGACCAGGGTTGCCCACCACACCTCCCTAACTCTCCTAAACCTCCCTTGGATCACAAACCAGGCTTTGGCGTGAATTCTTTCTCACGCAGAACCAAGGACCGAGGGATATCTGTCCCCAGAGACATCTGACCAACCCAGGGAAGCTCTTTGGAGGCAGCAGGAGTGGACGTGAGTGGCTGGTGGATACTGTTCAGATGCATGGCTTTCTGCTTGGAAGGGTTTTTAGTCTTGGCTGACAGGATCAGAGGAGGTAGTATGTCTGGATCACATAGTATCCATGTCCACAAATGAGCTGCCCATTCCAAAGTCCTGACAGTGCTTTTGGAAAACACTGTGCTTTGGAATGTCACTCCTTGCAGAAGGCAGTGGGAGGGGCTGGGACCCAGGTATGCTGCCACTTGCTCCCAGTTGACGGTTTCTGGATCCTGATTATATCTCTCACAGGATCAGTTAGTGGGCTTATTGTCTGCCTCAGGCTTTGTTCACCGAGGTCCTCCAGCTAGGTGGTGGTGTGTGTGCATGAGCAGAGGCTTCCTGCCAATCCCCCATGAGTTGAAGAGATCCCCTGGTGTGGGCTCCGTGAAAGAGGTGCCCCAGACAGCAGGACTACACAGGAGGGTGGGCCCTGCAGGAACCGGAGGGTCATTCCCCCTGTGGAATGACCTCAGAGCCCCGCCTCTCTCACTGTCCAGCTGCCGGGGCTGTGGACCCTAAGCTTCATGCCTGACACAGGAATAGACACAGGGTGAGGCGACTGCAGCACCTGCTTTTGCTGGTAATCCATCCTGAGATCATCCTAGCATCAACCCTCTGCCAGGGTCTTTTTTTTCTCTCCTTTTATAGGGGCTCATACAACAATAACCACAATACGTGCAAACATCACTGATATAAGGCACATTTGTACATTCATTGCCCTCATTATTCTCAAAATATCTTCTCTCCACCCAAGCCTCTGGCCTCAGCTCCTCATTCCCCTCGCCCCCATTCTCACTACCCCTCCTCATCAATCCTTCATCATTTACTAATTATTATTTTGTCATATCTTGCACTGTCTGATGTACCCCTTCACCCCCTTTTCTTTTGAGGTTTTATGTAGATCCATGTCATCGGTTCCCCGGTGCCAACCTACCCTCCCTCCACCCTCCCAGCATCCCCATTCATAACACTGGTCCTAAAGGGCTCATCCACCTTGAATTCCCTTTGTGTCTAGTTCCTATCTGTCCCAGTGTACATTCTCTGGTCTAGTCAGATTTGTAAGTTATAATTGGGATCTTGATAGTGAGGGGAGAGGAAGCATTGAGGAGCTAGAGGAAAGTTGTGTTTCACCGTTGCTGTCTAGTACCCTGTGTAGGCTTGCTTCTTCCCCAAGACCTTACTTAAGGGAATGTCCAGTGTACTGCAAATGGGCTTTGGCTCTCTACCCAGCATTCCCTGCTCATTCGCAATGAGATTTTTTTGTGCTGATGATGCCTGATCCCTTTGATACCTCGTGATCGCACAGGCTGGTATACTTATTCCATGTGGGCTCTGTTGTTTCTGAGCTACATGGCCGCTTGCTTGCTTACCCTTCAGGCCTTTAAGACCTCAGACGCCATATCTTTTGATAGCAGGGCACCATCAGCTTTCTTGACCACATTTGCTTATGCAACCGCTTAGACATCAGGGAACGTGTCGGGAAGGTGAGCATCATAGAATGCCAATGTAATAGAACAAGGTATTCTTGCAATGAGAGAGTCCTTGAGTGGAGGCCCAAAGGCCATCTGTACCTTAATAGGACAACTATAAAGATATGGACATAGGTGTATTTCCCCATGCTCACAGATAAATATATTTACATCTGTGCGTGGCTTTCTTTAGACCTCTATAACTGGCCCGTGCTTCCTAGGTCGCTCTGCTATTCCCTTTCATTTCCCTCTTGTGCCCACTGCCATGCTCAGTCTTCATTTGGGTTTCAGTAAATCCTCTTGGTTCCTTCACCCTTGATCACGCCCTACCAGGATTCCTACATCACCCTCACCACGGATTTGCATCCACTTGTTGTTCCCTTGTCTCTGGGTTTCTTGACATCACTCCCTTTCCCCCCAACTCCCTCTTTCCCGTGACCCTCCCGCGAAGCGTTGGTCCCCTTTTTCTCTCCGGCAGATTGTGCATCCTGCATCTCATTTTAGACATACAGTAGAGGTAATAACATGCACAAACACAAGACAGAGCGAAAGCAAGCACCAAAAGAAAGAAAATAGCCAAAATCCAATGACCATCAAAGAAAACACAACTCCTCAAGAAAGGAAAGCTCATAGTTAGTTCACGGACTGTTTGTTGGCCCTTAGCAGTGTTTTCCAGTCCAGTCTGTGCGGGCACCAAGTCCTGCCCCCAAAGTCCTCCTTTGGCATTCCCTGGGGACCTTGTTGCTCCACTTCTTTGCTCTTCTGCTGCACCCCCTTAGTGCTATGCCTCGGTGTGGCGGGATCCGTTCCCGCACTGTGTCTCAGGTGTTGTCCCTTCTAGGGCTATGGGTCTTTGAGGGACGTCGTGTCTCATCTTGGGCTGGCCATATGGTCTTCTGTGTGGACTGTCTTCTCTGAGTGGGAACATCATCCTCAAGGCAGGATCCCGTAGCCCACTGAGTGACTTTCTCTCCAGCAGCTTCTAGGTAGGCTGTGCCCCATGAGGGGCCCTGAGGTGCCTGTGTAAACCTGAGTCTGTTGGAGGTTAGAATAGCAGTCCACAGATGTGTTTGTGCTTGGGGGAAACAGTGGGTGCTGTCAGCAATACTCGGAGAAAAACAATTAAGTTCTGTAAAGCCTTAATTTTGAGGGATTTTCCGTCTTTCTCGGTGTCCATCTTTTCAGGATATGCTCAGTGAGGGCTTTTTTTTTTTTTTTTTTTTACTTATGACTGATGAATCCACGGCCCCCTCCCCACTATTTTAACAGCAGTTGGTGTTGTAAGTATCACTTGGTATGGGCCAGTCCACCTAGGTTCTAAGGTGTCAGGTTGGTGCTTCTTTACCCATGTCCAGTTTCCTGGTTGCACGTTGTTGGCTGCCTGTTCCCTTTCCCTTGGTTAGGCCCAAAATGAAGGTGTCAGAGCAGATGATTTGTCTCTCACCTGTTGCACAGCCTGCAGGCACTCGATGAGGGAACGATTAGTGACTTCCATTATTTCTACTTCTTTCAATCTTGGGAGGATTTGGGGAAGGTCTGCCAAACATAAATTCAAATGCGGTCATGCTTTTCACATAGGGAGTGCATCGGACTTGAAGTAGGGCAAAAGGTAAAGTAAGGATCAACCCAGTTCTCGCCAGGTCCTAAATGCAACTTAACGAACAATACCTTTAGGGTTCTGTTTATTTTTTCTACTTGCCCTGAAGAGCTTCCAGTTAATATTTAGAAGCATTGCTAAGACTTTAGTAATTTGAGCAATAAATGTTGGGCCATTGTTGGACCCCAAGGTGGTGGGAAGGCCAAATCTAGGGACAATTTTAGTTACTAATAATTTACACACAGTGGCAGCAGTTTCCTTCTTTGTTGGGAAGGCTTCCACCCATCCAGAACAGGTGTCTACGAACACCAGCAAATATCGGTAGCCATATTTTGTAAGTTTGATATCAATAAAGTCCACCTCCCAGAATTCTCCTGGACTAATACCTCGAGCTCGTGGTTGGGGTTGCTCCTTTTCTTTCTGGGGTTGTTTACCCGAGCACAGTGCAATCAACGGTGGATGACATCTGCCACCCAGTGTCCAAGCCTGGGTATGTAAAAGTGCCTGAGAAGCAACTGAGACAGTTTAGAGAGGATCCCAAATGCATACCTTCATGTAGTCCTTGAATCAGATCTCTCCCAGAGCTTCTGGCATGAATCTTCTTCCATCAGGATGGACCAGCCACCCTGGATGCTCCCAGTCTTTTTGGCAGGCCAGCTCTTGGCTTATCTTTAGATCATTTTCTGAGTATGTAGGTTGTGGCTGTAACACTGGGGATGGCATGGTCACAGCCACTACCTTGGGGATTTGTGGTATAGTCCTGGCATTCGAGATCCACCGGTCCGGGGGACTGGTTAGGAGTGGTTCAACCATAGGTCCCCCTACCACAGCAATATCCTGTCCCAGTGTAAGCTTCCTAGCTTCTATGACTAGGATGGCCGTGGCAGCCTCAGCTCGCATGCAGCTCAGCCATCCTGCAGCTACAGAGTCCAGTTTCTTTGAAAGATAGGCCACAGGTCTCTTCCATGGCCGCAAGTTCTCAGTTAGCACTTCTTAGGTGTGCCTCTGGCCTCACATAGACAATTGGAAGGGCTTTACTATGTGTAGTAGGGCAAGAGAGGTTGCCCATATGAGCGACTTTTAAAAGGATTCAAACGCTTGTTGTTCTACTTCAGTCCATTTAAGTTCTTTTTCCTTTCCCCAGTACTTGCATATAGGGGTTTCGTTGTTTTTGCAAATCACAAATTCCACAATGGACAGTACCCCACAGGTCGTAGAAACTCTTGCAACTGCCTCTTAGTCTCAGGGACTGGATTTTGAGGATCGCCTCAATGCGGCTGGGCGACAAGGTCCGTTTTCACTCCTCCAGTTGGTAGCCTAGGTATACAGCTTTATGGACACACAGTTGAGCCTTTCTTGCAGATACCCTGTACCCCAATGGGCCAAGGACTATTATCAGGTCCTTGGTAGCCGGTTGGCATTCCTCCAGGGTTTCGGAGGCCAGGAGGAGGTCATCTGCATACTGGAGCAAGGTGGTTTGGGGGTGTTCCTCCTTGTGTCCCTGTAAGTCTTCACTGGGTTGATGTGCAGGGGACACTGGTATGGAGAACAAAGCATCCTTTAAGTCCAAAACAGTATAACAAATTCAGTTTGACGGGATAGTACTCAGGAGGGTCTCGGGGTTTGGCACGTGGGGTGGCCAGTTTCTATCCTCTCATTTGCCTCTCTGAGATCCTGCACCGGTTGGAAGTCCTCAGTTCCCGGCTTCTGCATTGGCAGCAAGGGAGCATTCCATGTGGACTTGCAGAGGACCCCATGTGGACTTGCAGAGGACCCAAATGCCTGTCCTCTTTAGTCTGCAAATGGGAACAGAAATACCCACTTTTGCTATCCAGGGAGTAGGGTTAGCTTGACACACCAGTGTAGCTGAGCTCAGAAGTTGTACGACCCCAGGCACCTGAAGTTCAGAAAGGTCTGGCAGGTTGTTCTCTGCCCAAACAAAAGGAATATCTTTTAGTGATTTATCAAGAAGTTCCTTTGAGGAGGTCTCTTCTGCTCCTTGATAAAACACATATCACTCTGACATTGGAGTGGTGAGCAAAACTTTTGGCTTTTCAAGTTCAAGGGTTAAGGTGGTTGTAGCAGATGAGAAAGTAATTATGGCTGCCATTTTTCATAATAAGTCACGATCAATTAGGGGAAAGGGGCATTGAGGCATTACCAGGGTGAGCGTGTAACTGTCTCTTGTGCTAAATCTGTTATTCTGGCCGTTGTCCATGGGTGTGCTTGGGTCTGCCCTGGGGCCCCTGTAATGAAAGCCTTTCCTTTTGACAAGGCACCTGTAGTCTTTTCTGAAACCAAGAAGGTGACCCCTTTGTCCACCTAGAAATTTACTGGCTGGCTCCCTACATGGAGAGTGAGCATGGGCTCTTTGGGGTCAAGTGAAACAGAGCCTGGACACCTTTATTCAGCTTCGAGCATTATTGTCTGTAGCTTCGATTTTTCTAGGCGAGGACTAGGCACGTTCTCTCTATTGGTGGCTCGTCCGTCTCTCCTGGGCTTTTCAAGGCACTGATTTTTCCAATGTCACTGTTTTGTATAGTAGGTACATGGATACTTCCTCAGGACTAGGCGAGTGAGAAGCGGGGTATTAGGGTTAGCCATTCTTAGTTGAACCAAAACTGCTCTGGTCGTTCTCGCAAGCCTTCTGAACACCCATTTCCTTCATGACGTTCCCTTGGGCGACGTTCTGCACAGCCTACCTCCCCAATATCAGCTAGTTCATTTACACTTCCTAGCTACTTTATTTTCTTTTCATGGTGGCTTCTGTCAGCCCCAAATGGCTTCACTCTTGTCAAAGCTGTTTCAGCTTTTCCCAGAGATCCTACACAGTCGCCATTGTAGCCGAGAGGTAACAGGATCTGTGACCATGGCCAAGATGGCACCCACCAGTCCACATTTGGAAGGGCGCTTCCTAGGGAGCAGGGTGAAGAGGTCTGGGAGTTAGCCCTGTTGGTCCCGGGAGCCCATAGTTTCCCTTTTCCCCTCCATTCCCTTTGCCTTTCTCCTGGTTTTTCAAACAAGCTGCTCTAGCTCTATAACGCCAAGCACAAAATTGTCATAATTCTTAATGAAAACGTATCTGGTACCCAAATTATAAATGTGACAATTTGGTCACATTTCAAAAACACTGAAAATTTTATGCTTTTAAAATATATTTTGAATGTCATATATATTGATAACTATGAAAGTAAATAATAAAAACCAAAAAAAATATTTCCAAAATTTAAAACTTGAGGCGTTATAGGGCTAGTGTTCTTCCAGATTTGGTTTGTTCCTTCTTACAGGCTGCTTTTCCGTGGCCCAGGCTTAGGCCAATGACGTTCAGAAGCCTAGGCGGAGTCACTGTTACCTTTAGGCTTTCAGCGATGCTGCTTCAGGAACTTTTGGGGACAGCTCTTACTTAATACACAGCTCCTCTGCCATGATGTTCCAGCCAGAAATTCCAATTTCCCTTAAGGTTCCCTGAGCTGCCACGTGTCCCTTCCCTTGAGAGATTTGAGCATCAGCCCCGCCAGCAGGCGTCTTGGAGGGCCTTGGGGCCATCCCAAGCAGTGGTCCTCCTAGCCTGTTGTCCAGAAAAATGGTTGGACCTAAAGGTCGCCCTCGGCGACTAGTCCTTGACCCCTTCCCTCGGGCTGAGGCATGAGATTCAGGGCAACCCAGGGGTGTGCTCTCAAGTGGGGGTTATTGACCTGGAGGCAGCAAGCTGTCAATCGCCTCCTTGTTTTGTGCTTTCTAGATGGGACTTAGCAGCTTGATGCTCAGGAATTGCCCCCTTGCATGAATCGTGTCCAATTGGGATAGAGTTGATACAGAGAGGCTGGGCAAACAAAAGCTGATAGATTCACTTTGCAACTCTATTTGGCCACAGTATCGTTTTGAGAAAGGAGAATGGTGTGCAGAGAAGGGTACGCTTTCCCTTCCACCGTGATTCACTGGGAACAGTTCGGTAGAGTGCCGGGAAAGTGGGCGGAGATGCCAGAACTTAGAGCATTTCTCCTCTCGAGGAGCAGTAGGAGACCTTCATCCCCAGTGCACCCAGGAACCCCTAAGGCTGGCGTCCTCAAACTGTGGTCCATGGGGCACATGTGGCGCAATGCCATTTATCCCACCCTCGGGGTGTTTTTGCTGCCACTGCCTGTCTTGCTTAGCAGCCGACTCGTGCAGTGTGCATAGGAATTTGTCCATAGGTTTTTTGAAAACCATAGTCTGGCCCTCCAACGGTCGGATAGACAATGAACTGGCCCCCTGTGTAAACAATTTGAGGACCCCTGCCCTAAGGGATCCTGGACTTCAGGTCACTATTGTCCCACCCCTGAACCCTCCCTGAACATTCTACCCCTAGTAGAGGCATCAGGGGCATTTGGTCCCCGGGTAACTTACAAGCCTTTTACTCAAATGGAACCCGAGAAAATTAAAAGCGACACAGGCAGTTATTATACTTTTGATCCCTGTTGTATCCGCCTGTAGCATCCCAATATTACAATTTAACCCTATTACGCCAGGCATGACCTTTCCCTAACATTTAATGAAATGAATATAAATATATATATATTGATAACTATGAAAGTAATGAATCAAAACGAATTTTTTTTGCCCAAAAATTTAAAAGTGAGGCGTTATAGGGTTAAAAATAACGATAGTTCTTATCAGAGGGGCCAATGCCTTAGGATGATAAGTGAAGCGGTGATCCCACTGCACCCAGTAGTGGCCAAACCCTGGACCCCCCTAGGGGAAATTGTGAATGCTTTTACCCCCGTGCCGGTACTTAGAATGAGCAAAAACACACGCCTGATAATCCTAAGATTTTTACTTACTTCCTGTGATACTCACCTACTTTCAAGGGCACTCCCACCTCACAATCCTAGCCTTGTCTCAGTTAAACTGTTCACCCTTTTGTGCGTTTGTTGGTTTTTCCAGAAGTTCTCAAGTTACCAAAGCCCCTAATCCAAGTGTGCCAGCTCCAGGACCACCATCTCCTGGACCACTTCAACCTTATCCATCCTAGCGCTGAATGGACAACCCCTCCCAGCAGAGCAGGAAGGGTGTGGACCCAAAGCCCCACCTCACCCCTTTTGCCAGCAGGAAGTAGCTAGAGATGTCGTCGCCCAGTACCCCAAAGATTTGGGTCCACATCTCTTCAGGGTGGAAATGTTAGGTAGCTAGCATAGGGACTGGGGTGTCCATTACACATGCTCAGAGGGCCCAGTTAATGGCCCAGGAAGGAGTGGCACACTGTGCATGCTCAGAGGTCCAGGTTTCCGGCCAGGAAGGGCAGGTCCACCTGGGTGGGCGCTGCACCTGCATCGACCCACCTAGGCCAAGTATATTCAATTCAGCCACTAGGATCGACCAGGGTTGCCCACCACACCTCCCTAACTCTCCTAAACCTCCTTTGGATCACAAACCAGGCTTTGGCGTGAATTCTTTCTCACGCAGAACCAAGGACCGAGGGATATCTGTCCCAAGAGACATCTGACCAACCCAGGGAAGCTCTTTGGAGGCAGCAGGAGTGGACGTGAGTGGCTGGTGGATACTGTTCAGATGTATGGCTTTCTGCTTGGAAGGGTTTTTAGTCTTGGCTGACAGGATCAGAGGAGGTAGTATGTCTGGATCACATAGTTTCCATGTCCACAAATGAGCTGCCCATTCCAAAGTCCTGACAGTGCCTTTGGAAAACACTGTGCTTTGGAATGTCACTCCTTGCAGAAGGCAGTGGGAGGGGCTGGGACCCAGGTATGCTGCCCCTTGCTCCCAGTTGCCGGTTTCTGGATCCTGATTATATCTCTCACAGGATCAGTTAGTGGGCTTGTTGTCTGCCTCAGGCTTTGTTCACCGAGGTCCTCCAGCTAGGTGGTGGTGTGTGTGCATGAGCAGAGGCTTCCTGTCAATCCCCCATGAGTTGAAGGGCTCCTCTGGTGTGGGCTTCGTGAAAGAGTTGCCCCAGACAGCAGGACTACACAGGAGGGTGGGCCCTGCAGGAACCGGAGGGCCATTCCCCCTGTGGAATGACCTCAGAGCCCCGCCTCTCTCACTGTCCAGCTGCCGGGGCTGTGGACCCTAAGCTTCATGCCTCACATAGGAATAGACACAGGGTGAGGCGACTGCAGCACCTGCTTTTGCTGGTCTAATCCAGCCCGAGATCATCCTAGCATCAGCCCTCTGCCAGGGACTTTTTTTCTCTCCTTTTATAGGGGCTCATACAACAATAACCACAATACGTGCAAACATCACTGATATAAGGCACATTTGTACATTCATTGCCCTCATTATTCTCAAAATATCTTCCCTCCACCCAAGCCCCTGGCCTCAGCTCCCCACTCCCCTCGCCCCCATTCTCACCACACCTCCTCATCAATCTTTCATTATTTACTAATTATTATTTTGTCATATCTTGCACTGTCTGATGTCCCCCTTCACCCCCTTTTCTTTTGAGGTTTTATGTAGATCCTTGTCATCGGTTCCCTGGTGCCAGCCTACCCTCCCTCCACCCTCCCAGCATCCCCATTCATAACACTGGTCCTAAAGGGCTCATCCACCTTGAATTCCCTGTGTGTCTAGTTCCTATCTGTCCCAGTGTACATTCTCTGGTCTGGTCAGATTTGTAAGTTATAATTGGGATCTTGATAGTGAGGGGAAGCATTGAGGAGCTAGAGGAAAGTTGTGTTTCACAGTTGCTGTCTAGTGCCCTGTGTAGGCTTGTCTCTTCCCCAAGACTTTACCTAAGGGAATGTCTAGTGTACTGCGAATGGGCTTTGACTCTCTACCCAGCATTCCCTGCTCATTCGCAATGAGATTTTTTTGTGCTGATGATGCCTGATCCCTTTGATACCTCGTGATCGCACAGGCTGGTATGCTTATTCCATGTGGGCTCTGTTGTTTCTGAGCTACATGGCCGCTTGCTTACCCTTCAGGCCTTTAAGACCTCAGACGCCATATCTTTTGATAGCAGGGCACCATCAGCTTTCTTGACCACATTTGCTTATGCAACCGCTTAGACTTCAAGGAACGTGTCGGGAAGGTGAGCATCATAGAATGCCAATGTAATAGAACAAGGTATTCTTGCAATGAGAGAGTCCTTGCGTGGAGGCCCAAAGGCCATCTGCTACCTTAATAGGACATCTATAAAGATATGGACATAGGTGTATTTCCCCATGCTCACAGATAAATATATTTACATCTGTGCGTGCCTTTCTTTAGACCTCTATAACTGGCCCGTGCTTCCTAGGTCGCTCTGCTATTCCCTTTCATTTCCCTCTTGTGCCCACTGCCATGCTCAGTCTTCATTTGGGTTTCAGTAAATCCTCTTGGTTCCTTCACCCTTGATCACGCCCTACCAGGATTCCTACATCGCCCTCACCACAGATTTGCATCCACTTGTTGTTCCCTTGTCTCTGGGTTTCTTGACATCACTCCCTTTCCCCCCAACTCCCTCTTTCCCGTGGCCCTCCCGCGAAGCATTTGTCCCCTTTTTCTCTCCTGCAGATTGTGCATCCAGCATCTCTTTTTAGACATACAATAGAGGTAATAACATGCACAAATACAAGACAGAGCGAAAGCAAGCACCAAAAGAAAGAAAATAGCCAAAATCCAATGACCATCAAAGAAAACACAACTCTCAAAAAAGGAAAGCTCGTAGTTAGTTCACGGAATGTTTGTTGGCCCTTAGCAGTGTTTTCCAGTCCAGTCTGTGCGGGCACCAAGTCCTGCCCCCAAAGTCCTCCTTTGGCATTCCCTGGGGACCTTGTTGCTCCACCTCCTTACTCTTCTGCTGCACCCCCTTATTGCTATGCCTCGGCGTGGCGGGATCCGTTCCCGCACTGTGTCTCCAGTGTTGTCCCTTCTAGGGCTATGGGTCTTTGAGGGACGTCGTGTCTCATCTTGGGCTGGCCATGTGGTCTTCTGTGTGGACTGTCTTCTCTGAGTGGGAACATCATCCTCAAGGCCTGGTGGGCCAGGATGCGCTCCATTCTCCCCTCCTACCCCTTCGTCTGCTCCGTATTCTCCATCAGATATGTCCCTCTCCCAGAGCTGCAGATATAGTGCCATCCTATGAAAAAACATATTTGGGTGTGGGAGAGGGGCATGGGTGTGGGGAGGATCTGCTCAGATCTTTCGAGGGTCCAGGAGAGGGTGACTGCTCAGCTGGGCACAGGCATATGGGGCTCTGAGCTCTGGCTCCAGACACTGGTTGGGAATGTGGCTTTGTTGTTAACCAGTTGTGTTCCATTTGGTCAGTACCTGTGTCTTTTTGAGTGAGTTTTCTCATCTGGAAAGTAACGGTATTCCAGGGTCTAGTGTCCCATGTCACTAAGTGATCAAGAGGGGTTAACCCGAACCTGATTCAAACCATGTGGACATGTCAGGCACATTCTAGATCTGGGGTGGCGATTCAGAGTCCAGGACAATGATAATGTCCAAGAGGTGATATAGGTGGCTTCGTATTGATACGGGAAGCCCACTGTGGAGGTTTTGTCCTTCCGCTGATGGCCACTTGAACTCCTGCTAAAAGAGTTTCACTGGCTCAACAGCCGAACCGGGAGCCAGTGACATGAAAACCATGTGGCTAACTGGGACATAGGGCAGAGAGACATTTTTTACCTTGATGGCTTGGGAAGCCCCCCAATCTCCATGCAAACCTTCTGGTGTGAGTACTTTGGAAGCAATCATAGGCTGACAGTAATTCCGATCTTTCCTTTGACAATGTGTCCGTTCTCTTTTTTGAACCTGAGAAGATGGCCCCTGTGTCCTCCAAGACATTTCCTGGCTGGCCCCCAACTTGGACAGTTAGCACGGGATCCTGGGGGCCAGTGAAACAGAGCCCTGAGACATTCCTTCAGCTTCCTCAAGCGTTATTGTCTCTCACTTGGGTTTTTCTAGGCGAGGACGAGGCCCGTCCTCTCTAGTGGAGGTTTGTCCGTCTCTCCTGGAGTTTTCAATGCAATGTTTTTTCCAATGTCTGTCTCTTCTGTAGTAGGCACCTGGATCCTTCCTTCCTCAGGGCTTGGCGGTGCCACAGGTCAGTCTCTCCGTGAGTGGGCCATGATCTCTTTTTCTGGGTCTCTGTTGTGTCTCATGGCAATTCCTAGTATTTTAGCTATTTCTTTGTCTCTGTCGTGGTAGGGTCATCTGTGTTGTGATACACCCAATAAGACACTTCTACCAAATCACGAAGATTGTTCCCTTCAAATGCTTCCCATTTCTTTTTCATGTCTGAGGCAGGCTGAGTAATAAAGGCAATACTTATTTCCCTCTTGTTCTCAGGGGCCTCTGGGTCCTTTGGGGTACAAAGAACGCAGGCTTCCATCAGCCACTCTAAAAAGGCAGGCAGGCAGGCAGGCAGACATTCGCTTGTAGGCGCCTGAAAATTCTCACTGACCTTAGATAAATGCATAGGTTTCCTAGTTGTCCTGCGGAGGCCCTGCAAGAGAGACTGGTGATACCTGGCTAAGCCCTCGGGGCCTTACTGGGAGTTTGGGTCCCACATTATTCGTGGAGTGGTAAAAAGAGTTTCTCTCCACTGGGGAGTGCCCGCTGGCTGACCATCAGTTCTATTGACTGCTTTCTGGGCCTCTCTCTGGAAGGGCTCGCATTCCTCTGCTGTGAACAGCACCTGCAGAAGTGGCTGGCACTTGTCTGAGGTGGGCTGATGCATGTGGAAAAGCTAGTCTAGCAAAGAAATCAGACCTTGTGGTTTCTCAGACAGGGGGTTTTGTTTATTCCAATTATGCAATCCTGGGGGGAAAAATGGGACATAGACCCAAAGAGGGACTCTTGGGTTTTCCCCAGGTGTTTGGGCTGCTTGGCTTAAGCAGAGAATGCTGCTGACCAGTGATCCTTCTTGGGGGATGGAGAGGATATGCCAACCCTAGTGCACGTGTTGCGGGGTGACTTTAAAAGAAGTGGTATTTCTCTTCCTTTTGCCCCCATGAACTGATAGGCAGGCAGCGGTCACAATGGGTCTTATGCCAGCTCTCCCGCTCTTGAGTTGTCCTGCAAAGTGGGATAAAGAGGACGGGGATGGGGAGGGGAGGGACGGCCTCCACTTTGGTGGCTTTAGGAATTTGGACCGGTTGTCTTTCCTGGTCATGCTATGTTTCGTGAAATCTTGGAGAAAAGAACCCATTCTGTTGGGGGAGGGAGTAAGTCTTTTATATATGCTGGCTTACTAGTGGCCCTGTAAAGTCACACATCAATTTTATCTAACCCTAACCCTCACCCTCACCCTCACCCTCACCCTCCTCACCTTCCTCACCCTCCTCACCCTCCTCCCGCTCCTCACCCTCCTCCCCCTCCTCCCCTTCCTCCCCCTCCTCCTCTCCACCCCCTCCTCCCCCTCCTCACCCTCACCCCCCTCCTCCCCCTCCTCACCCTCACCCCCCTCACCCCCCTCAACCCCCTCACCCCCCTCACCCCCCATACCCCCCTCACCCTCCTCACCCTCCTCCCCCTCCTCCCCCTCCTCCCCCTCTTCCCCCTACTCACCCTCACCCCCCTCACCCCCCTCACCCCCCTCACCCCCCTCACCCCCCTCACCCCCCTCACCCCCCTCACCCCCCTCACCCCCCTCACCCCCCTCACCCCCCTCACCCTCACCCCCCTCACCCTCATCCCCCTCACCCCCCTCCCCTCACCCCCCTCACCCCCCTCACCCTCACCCCCCTAGCCCCCCTCACCCTCACCCCCCTAACCCCCCTCACCCTAACCCCCCTAACCACCCTCACCCTCACCCCCCTAAGCCCCCTCACCCTAACCCCCCTAACCACCCTCACCCTAACCCCCCTAACCACCCTCACCCTAACCCCCCCTAACCACCTTCACCCTAACCCCCCTAACCACCCTCACCCTAACCACCCTCACCCTAACCACCCTCACCCTAACCACCCTCACCCTAACGACCCTCACCCTAACCACCCTCACCCTAACCACCCTCACCCTAACCACCCTCACCCTAACCACCCTCACCCTAACCACCCTCACCCTAACCACCCTCACCCTAACCACCCTCACCCTAACCACCCTCACCCTAACCACCCTCACCCTAACCACACTCACCCTAACCACCCTCACCCTAACCACCCTCACCCTAACCACCCTCACCCTAACCACTCTCACCCTAACCCTAACCCTAACCCTAACCCTAACCCTAACCCTAACCACCCTAACCAACCTAACCCTGACCCTAACCCTGACCATAAACCCTAACCACCCTAACCACCCTAACCCTGACCCTAACCCTGACCCTAACCCTAACCACCCTAACCACCCTAACCCTGACCCTAACCCTGACCCTAACCCTAACCACCCTAACCACCCTAACCCTGACCCTAACCCTGACCCTAACCCTGACCCTAACCCTAACCACCCTAACCACCCTAACCCTGAACCTAACCCTGACCCTAACCCTAACCACCCTAACCCTAACCCTAACCCTGACCCTAACCCTAACCCTAACCACCCTAAGCCTAACCCTCACCCTCACCCTCACCCTCACCCTCACCCTTCAGAAGACCCCACCACAAAGCCAGCCTTTGGTGGTGGTGGTGGTGATGAGCCATTTTCAGTATATAATGTCTGGCTCTACATTTTGCCAGACCTGTTAGATTGACTAAGTGCCCTTGTGGCATAGTGGTTACAAGTTGAGCTGACATCCCAAAGGCCAGTAATTTGATACCACCATCAGCCCTGTGGCAGAAACCTGGTGCTTTCTGCTTCCATGGAGTTAGTCTTGCAGAGTCACAGGGACAGAGCTACCCTGTACCATAGGATCCTGTTCAACAGGGTCCCTCACTATGAGCTAGTATTGACTTGATGGCCATGAGTTTAAGGGCCATTTTGGCTTCCTTTTCAAAGGAACCTCATTCAGTGAACTGACTCTTTCTGGTCAATCCTTTCCTCTGACTCTGGTCTGAATGTAGCACCTCACCTGGGGAGTGAAGAGGTCTGAAGCTTGGAGCTGCCTCCCAATGAAAGAAAGTAAACCATGATAGTTCATAAAGGCACTTGTGCAAATTGTAAACCACCAACCTTGGCTTAATTCATTTTTTAATTGGATAGAAATACTCTAATTATGTTGATTACAAATAAACCAAACATATATATGTGGATACACACACACACACAAATACCCACACACACACACAAGACGGATGTTTAGGGGCGTCTACCCAGGTCTGTCAGAGAGATTTGTCCCAGGTCTGGGCATAGGAGTCAGTCTTCTTGCATTTCAGTGTCTGGCTCTGTACCTGACCTTAAGCCCCATGACCTTGATCAGATTGCTTAACATCTCTGAGCCCTTTTGGCAACACCGTGTATCAGGGCTGAGAAGGGGCACTGGGTAAGCCCTGACACATGATGGTGGAGGGACTCAGCCAAAATAAAGCATACAAGGGTAATGACCATGGCATTCTCTCCAGTGTGGGCCTCAGAGCAGCTCTGGTTCTAGAAAATCCCACAGAAATAATTTTACCTACCTGGGCCTTCAGCCCTCACGCCAAACTTAACACGTTTCTAATCCACACAGTGTTTATAGCTTTGGGTTCTCATCCCTCTCCTTCTTCCAAGAGACCAAGGAGTGTTTGAGCAATATCCAGGCCACATGACCATCTTTCTCAGTTCTTAACTCACCTTTTCCTCTCTCAAGCACAACTTTAATGTTTCCATGAGTGTCCGTGGCTATGATAAAGAATACGTGTTATGTGAGGTAATCAGGGCCTGCGTCTTCCATAAACCAGTTGCCAAAGACTCTTTACAGATAGGTAATGGTAGGCCCATATGTTTTACTTACCTATTGCTGCTTAGTGACTTTCAATCCCACTTGGTGTATTATTTGCTCATAATTTTGTAATTTGAGGAAGGTTTGGCTGGGGCACACATCTCCACTCCACGTGGCATTGGCCAAACCAGCTCAAGCAGCGAGACCCGGCAAGATGGGTTTACTTTGGTTCATAGGTCTAGGGCCTGGGTTCTTGCTGTTGCGTTGGCTCCCCAATTTCCCTCCATGTGATCGTATCATGTGCTTGCCTTTAGCTTCCTCACAGCAGGGTGATTTTCAAGATAGATTTTTTTGTCAGGATAGTTGGGCTGTAGGCCCAGTGACAAAATCCCTTAAAGGGATTAAATTGAATGCACAATTTAATACGTGACTGCCAAATATCCCCCAGAGCACACAAGTTGAAACCACAAGACTTCTCCCTAGGAGAGGTTCCTTGTAGCTTTTGATTGTCTTCTAAGTCCCTTTTCCTTTTCCACAATAATGTCTGGGTTGCTTTATCAATCATCTTCTTTCTTTTTATGTAGCACTATCTCTGGCTGTTTAGTCCAAGCCAATGCAGTTCCTTCCCAAAGTTACTGGGTTTCCCTTGCACTGGATTACATGATGCATTCAATTTTATGAAAGCCATGTCCCCACATCTCTTTGAAATGGGTCCCTCTCTGTTTTAGGCTGCAATTCAGCCTATTTAGGCTGTAGCACAGCCTTCTGGAGACTCTTAGAAAACCTTTTGTGTACACGAGACTGTCTACAAGGCACTGGATTACATTCTTTTGTGATCTTAGTACAGGGCATGAAAGCTATCTTCTTGATCTGATCCAACGCAGAAGCCCTGCTCATGCCATTCCTATTATGGGACATTATTTTTTGGCAAGAAAGACTTGGGGTTGAAAAATAGGTTTTGTTAGGCAGATAGGCAGGAATGAGATGTCCATTGACGCATGCCCAGGAGAACCAAGCATAGAACAAAAGCCTAGGTTTTCCCGCTGGTGGGTAAGGATGGGCGTTAAACCTGCATCAGCCCACCTGGGCCAGGTGATTGCAATTCAGCCAATGGGATCGACCTGGGGTCATTCACCATGCCTCCCCCCGGGAATCCTTGAAAAGGCAGGAGCGAGGGGGAGAAAGGAAAAACTGGGGACAGGAACTGGGGAGGGAACTTGAGAAAGAACATGAGACAGGTGTTTTTTTGGAGGAAAACTTAGGAGAGAGATCTTTGCGTGACCTCGAGCAGTCTCTGCCAGGCTACATGGTGGGGAGGAATCCTAGGGGTGGCGCGTAAAACCTGAAACTTCTTTTAACTTTCATTAAACTCACTTGGATCACGAGCCAGGCTTTGGCGTGAATTCTTTCTCATGCAGAGCCAAGAACTGAGATGTAACTCTAGCCCGGAGAGAGATCTTACAGTCCATATTTAAGTCCAGCAAGTCCCTGCTCCTTCATAGTTCATATTTTCTGCTAAAAAAAGCACACAACTAAACCCCAAACAGAAGTAACTTCTTTAGCTTTTCTTTACCCTTCTGTAGTTTATAATTATTTGTCTGTTGCCTCCATTGTTAATGACGCTGAGAGTTCAGATTCTAGATAAAGCAGAAGAATGTCACTGCCACCCAAAATAGTTGTTCTTAGTGTTAGTTGGTGCCCAATCAATCCCTGCCCATCCACTCACTTGCTGCCACTGAGTCAATTCTGACTCATGGCAGCAGAGCATACTTGCCCTGGTAGGTTTCTGAGACTATACATCTGTACAGTAGAAAGCTTCAGCTTTCTCTCTCAGAGCAGCTGGTAGTATTGAACTGCTGACCTTATGGCTAGCAGGACAATATGTTACCAGGGATCCTTTTCAAGACTGTGCTCTTTCAGAAACAGATCACCAGGCCTGCTTTCCTAGGAACCGGTGGGTGGGTTTGAAGCATCAACCTTTTGGTTAATATGCAAGTGCTTAACAAATGGGCTTTATCCTGGTTTGGAAAACCTAAGTCACTGGTCTTTTGCCTAAAGAGTCACTTTCAATGGCCCTGGCTTGTTTCATGGGAAGGGCCAGTTCAGGGGCTCCCGGACAGATGGTGGGGTAGGATCCTTATTTAGTAGGGCCATATTGGGTGGGGTGGCAGGGAAGTGTGTGTGTGCTGTATGTGTGTGTAATCTGCATCTTTAACAAATGCCCCCCCCCCACACACAAATGAGAAACACTGGCCCCAATTGTCCTCTGCCTCTCTTGTTGCTGCCTTTTTTGGGATTTTTCTGGCTTTTAGCAGCCCTGGAGGCCCCTCCTATCTAGGCAGGAAAAGGAGCCAATAAATAAGTTCACACTAAGGTGCTAGAGAGTGATAACAGCTAATCCCTTCCAAGGGCAATTGCTCTCAGAAAGAAAGAAAAAAAAAGAGAGAGCGAGAGCTCAGGGGGTTGGGGGGAGCAATTTAACTCCAATGAATAGTGTCTCCTGGAAGAGTCCTACACTTTGTCGCTGCAATGGGAGTCATATATGAACATGTGTGTGTGTGAAACCCCTCGCATCAGTCTCTTCTTCTTCTTTTGTGTAAATTGGACTTTAAACACATTCTCTAGGAAGTGTTTGAATGCCTCTGTTTATGGAAGCTTCTTGACAGAAGGGGGATTTTTGTCTCTTTTGTTCAGTGAGAGAGCCCCAAGGTCTGGCATTTAATAAGTAAGTAGCAAGCTGGTTGAATGAATGAGTGAATGAGTGAGTGAGGTAAAGAAGCCTTCAGCAGCCTTCCAGGTCGAGACTGGCCCCCTCAGAAGCCTGGCTCTTGTCTACAGTGAGGTAAACCTCTCCTCCTTCCCATTTCATGCTTCCCCGTGGTCTGCCTGGGATTGAGCTGAAAAATGATATTTCATGCATGTCATCCTCATTATATCATTATCCCTCACAGCAAAGCTCTCTGACCACCCTGAAGACCTGTATTTAATGTGAGGAAAGGTAATTTAATGGAGTGGAGAGCGCAGCATAAAACAGAAAACCCTTTCAGAATAGCAGAGCAGGCTTTCCCTCCAAGGGGAAAGGGACAAAAAGGGAAAAGAAAAGAAAAATGGCGAGGGAGGGGGGGTCAACTCTCACTCTCCTAATAGGTTGAAATAAGAAGTCATTTTGGTCAACTTCATCAGAAGACAAACCTGAAAGGGGCCCCTTGCCCTCCCCGCCAGCATTTTACCGTGGAGCTGATTATGCGCTGAGTTGTGGCAGACGGGGAGAGTTTATTGACATATGGTCTCCCTTCACACCTTTTGTTACAGCCAGACATCAGGGACTGAGCTGCAGGATATTAAAGGATTTGGAAGCATTATCAAGGAATGGTACATATTTATCAAAACCAGGGTGATATTACAAAGCTGGGTTGCTGCTACACCTGGGCGTGTTATGTGATTAAAAATAATGACAATGCATCCTCTTGATGGATTTTGCACCTGGGCGAATACTGAGCAGGTCTGCTGGACCACCCTTGGTCGAGAATTCACAACTAACAATCCCTTTGGTCTCAGAAGAAAATTGTGGCTGCTAGCTCACACTTGGAATCCAGGTAGGGCAATGTTTAAGCACTTCACTGTTAACCGAAAGAGCAACACTTGGAATTCACCAGCTATCCCAAGTGAGAAAGATGTGACCATGTGCTGCCACAAAGATTACAGCCTTGGAAACCTTCCGGGAGGTTCTTTCCTGGCCTACAGGTTTGCTCGAGTCAGAATTGACTTGACTTCCATGGCATTGAGCTGTTTTGAGTTTTGGATGGCTGAATTGGAGACTTCAGGATTGCAGGAAGGTTTGAGAACAGCCTGAAATATGCAGGCGACCAGCCTTGCTTGCTGCAAGGGAAGAGGAGTTGAAGCACTTACTGATGAAGTTCAAAGATGATAGTCTTCAGTATGGATTACAACTCGAGGTTAAAAGAACAAGAATCCTCACCACTGAACCAATAAGCAACATGATAAACAGAGAAAAGATTTAAATGATGAAGCATTTCATCTTACTTGGACCCATCCACAACCAACGCTCATAGAAATATCTAAAGAAATCACTGGATAAATTGCTTTCAGTGAATTTGCTGCAAAAGGCCTTTTAAACATTTTTTTGAACCAAGGTGACTTTGCCACCTTAAAAACTCAGGAGTATCCTATCCCAAGGCATGATTATTTTCATGTGGAAGCTGGAAAATGCATAAGGAAGTCCCACGAGAAGAATTGATGCATTTGAAATATGGTCCTGGTGAGGAATATTGAATACACCAAGGAACTTCTAGGAGAACAAACAAATCTATGTTGAAAGAACTACAGCCAGATTGATTCTTAGAAGCGAGGATGGTGACATTTGGCTTCATGTACTTTGGGTGTTATCAGGAGGGACCAGTCCCTGGAGTTGGGCAGCATGCTTGGTCAAGCCAAAAGGAGGACAAACCTCCACAAGATGAGTTGACACAGTGGCTCAAATGTAGGAATGGCTGTGAGAAATGCGCAGGGCAGCGTGTTGTTTTGTTCTGCTGTACATAGAGTGGCCATGAGTTGGAACCAAATTGACAGCACCTGGTTACGCAATGGACTAATGGCAAGATCAACCATTCAAAACCACCAGCCACTCCTCAAGAGAAAGATGAGGCTTTTTTACTCCTGTAAAGAGTCACAGTGTGAGAAAGTCACAGGGGGAATTCTACCCTGTCATATAGGGTCACTGTGAATCGGCATCGACTCTACGGACGTGAACGGCAACAACAACAACAAACGCACTAATGGTGGCTGGGTACATGTGCAGACACCCATCCACTCGCACTGGAGCTAAGTTAGTGGTTTCAGCAGGAAGCTTACCTCGGTGGTTTCCAGAACTCCCCTGGGCTGAACCAATTTACACCAGATCTTTCAAATATTCCTGGTACCCCGGGCATCTCTCATTTCCCTGAGTTGGTTGCATGACTTAAGGCTTGATGATCATGGGGCCACATGAAGGACGCCTATGTGCTCCAACCACTGCCTTCCTAGAGAGTGCTGTGGACAATTGCCTTCAAGTCAGCCAGCTCCTGACTCATGCGGACTCCATGTGCTACAGAACTCAATGCCCACTGGTCCTGCCCCATTCCTTCAATGGGTTGTAGATTTGACCCCTTGTCAGCTGGTGGGTTTTCAGTGGCTGATGGCTTGAAGGAGTTCACCAGGCCTTTCCTCCTAGTCTGTCAGTAGGCAGAAAACATCGCTAAAATCTGTTCAGCATCATAGCAATATGCCAGCCTCCACTAGCAGTTAGGTGGTAGCTGTAACAGGAGGCGCACTGGCCAAGAATCAAACCCAAATTTCCTGCATGGCTAGTGAGAATTCTGCCATGGAACCACCATTTCCTCTCTCCTGGTTTCTAGTGTTTATGTATATAAAATTTCAGTACCTTCTAACAAGCAGTAAGTAAGACTGCACCACGGGTCACCTCTATTTAGCTCTCCCCCAAATTTTTCCACATGAATTATAAAGTGTGTGACAGTTGTAATATATTTCTCTTTTTAAAAATTGCTGGGTGAACTTAAAACAGCATAAGGAAGTGCCAGCATAGCAAAATGATACCCACCTGCTTATTTATCTTAAGAGAAGAAAAGTCGTGAATGCATTCACTCAGGTGAAAATATCATTCATGGAAAGAAGTGCCTAATGGTCACCAGGACCCATGGTTAATCCAGGCGTGGTCATCTGATTCCAATCGATCAGACCTAGCTATAAATCACTTATATGTCCTGGTAATTAAAAGCAAATATAAATTTTCAAAAAAAATAACGTTGCATGGGATAGAAAGAGAATACATAACAACGTCAGACATAAATATGCCTCAAGACAAACTCACTGTGCACATCCAGAATACATAATGGCTCTTGCTAAGATGCGTTTCCCACTAGACCCTACCCCAAGCCAGTAAAAGCCAGAAACTCTACAGTAAACTGTGGATTGTACTACTCTGAAATGGGAGCTGTGTCTCTAGACCGAATTTGGGGCTGTTCGTGCTGAGGACTCACCAATACCTGCTGCAGTGACAACAGTCCAGGTGAGAATAAGGAAATCTGGATGACAGCCAGGATATAGGAGCACTGAGACCTCAAATTGCTTCTAGGCGAGCATGGCCTAATGGGCTTCCATTTCTGCACCTCTGGCAGGAGGAGTTTGTTCTGGAAAGTAATGGTTTCTAAGGAAGTATTTCTTAAACTTTCACATGCATGCACTTACCCAGGTTCCTGGAAATCGGGCTGGGGGGCAGATTCTGATTTTGTGGGTTCAGGGTGGGGTCTAGGATCCAGCAGTTCTAGAGGCCCTGGTACTCTTGGGCTGTTAACCACAAGGACAGTAGTCCTAAACCACCAGCCACTCCTTGGGAGAAATATGAGGCTGTAGACTCCGGGCAAGAGTGACAGTCTGGGAAACACACAAGGGCAGTTCTACCCTGTCCTGTAGGGTCACTATGAGTCAGCATCAACTCGATGGCATTAGCATGGGAGAAACTAATGCTGATGTTGCTGGTTCCTTGACCTATCATACTTTGAGTGGCAAAGTCCCAAGGGCCTTCCCGGATGTGATAGCCAAAAACAGTAGTGTTCACCCTTGGTCATACTTTGGAAGCCCTTAGGAGCTTTCAAGCCTCCCATTGGCCTGGCCCCATCCCAGACCAATGAAGCAAGGCTTAGTGGAAGCAGGATTCAGGTCACGGTCAGTGAGAAAGCCCCCTTGGCAATGCCAACGTACAGCCAGTGCAGAGTCGAACTGGTCGACGACTCCACATGGTTCCACATACTTTGGTGAAGCCAGCTGTTTGGGCAAGGTTTTCAGCGTTACCACCCATGTAGACTTGTTGGTGATAGTGCATTAAATAGAGCACATGCATTGCATTGCATGAGTGGCCTATGTCATGCAACCACATCAGGGGGATGTTGAGCCAATTTCTCTGGGAAACCAAGGGTGTTGGCTCCATCCTGAACGTTGGCAGGGTAATGGACTGACACAGAGGAAACTCATTCTCTTTGTGGTGGTGCACTAATGGGTTCTTCACAGAAGGCCAAGTCCATGGCTTCAGATGCAGATGCTCACGGGGCTGAGGGAGCAGGTCAAATCCTAAGTCCGAGGTGAGTGTTTGCATATTTACATGCCCTCACTGCCATCAAGTCCATTCCAACTCACAGGCCCATGGGACTGAGTAAAATGGCCCCCGTGGGTTTCTGAGACTGTGATTCTTTAGAAGAGTAGAAAATCTCCTCTTTCTCCAGAGGAGCGGTTGGCCATTCAAACTGCTGACCTTGAGATTAACAGTCCAACTCCTGACCACTCTTGCCGTCAGAATTCTATTTATATACACAAGTATGTATATATATATCCTTTCCCAAAAGAACTCCACATTTTCAAATCATTCTTGACACTCATGGCCTTTTTTCCTTTATAGCCATGCCTTTGGTTGAAACACAGATATAAGAGAAATATTTATCTACTTATAGGGGTACAAAAGGAGCTTTGGTGGCATAGTGTTTGCATGTTGGGCTGCTAACACCAAAGTCAGCACTTTGAAACCACCAGCCACTCCGTGGGAAGAAGAGTCTGTCTACTCCTATAAAGAGTTACAGTCTCAGAAACTCACAGGGACAGATCTACTCTGCCTCATAGGGTCACTATGAGTCAGCATCACCTCCCTGGCAGTGAGGTAGATTTTGGTTTCATAGAGATACAAGTCAGTCCTGAGCTGCTAAAGACAAGGTTGGCAGTTTGAACCCACCAGCTGCAGAGAAAGAGGAGGCTTTCTATTCCCATAAGGCGCTATAGTTTCAGAAATACCCACAGGGGAAATTTTAACCTCTCCTGTAGGATCAATATGAGTCAGAATCGACTTATCGGTGGTGAGCAAGTGGAGGGGACCCTAAACAGGTTCCGGTGGACCTTAAGTGTTCTACTCATTGTGCATGCTCTGTAAAATGTAAACCAAGATTTTACTTTTGTAAACATTATTTTTTCTAAACACATCTAACTGTGAAACTATACTCACATGCGGGTCTTTGAACCTGGTCAGTGGTCTGGGGAAGTGAAGGGCCCTGACATCCTTTGTTGTTGTTAGTGCTGTCCAATCATTCTGACATCACAGGGACCTTCTTTGCAACACAAGGCAGCACTGCCCGGTCCTTTGCCAGCCTCAGGGGTAGTATGTTGGAGCCCATGGTTTCAGCTACCGTGTCCTCCAGTTCACCAAGGAGTTTCCTCTTTGTGCTGCTTACTAAACCCATTTCTGAGGAGTCCATTCCAACTCACGGTGACGCCGTGTGGGTCAGCACCACGGGACCCCACAGAGCTTTCAAAGGCTGGTCGTTCAGAAGTCAATCAGCAGGCCTTTCTTCTGAGGGGCCTTGGATTTGAACCGCAAACCTTTTAATCAGCAGTGGTTGAGCGTGCTAACTGTTCACATTACCCGGGGACACCCAACCCTTCTTACCCTCATCGCTTCATAGGTGATCCATCTCCAATCCAAGAGGGCAGAGAAGATAGATAATACAGCCTGAGCTGCGTATGTCAGGTCCAAACTTTTCAGTGTCATGGAACAAATAGCCAAAAACCTTGATTCCAAAGAAATGAGTAGCGGTGCACTCTTGGGAACTTGCGCTGTGACAGCAGCCACCAGGAAGACCCCGGTAGTCCAGAGCCTTGCCACCCCAAATATGGTCACAGACTAGCAACATCAGGAGCTTGTTAGAAGTGCAAATTCTCAAGCCCTACACAAGGTCCACTGAACCAGCGTGTGCAATTTACCAAGACCACCAACGGATCGGGGTACCTGTGAAAACCAAACCAAACCCATACTCACTGCTGTCCAGTCGAGTCAGACTCAGAGCAGCCCTATGGGCCAGGGTAGAGCTACCACTGTGCATTCCCAAGACTGTAATTCTTTAAAGGAGCAGACAGCTTGTTGTTCTCCTTCAGAATGCCTGCTAATTTAGAACTGCTAGTTTGGTGGTTAGCAGCCCACTGCCTAACCGCTAGGCCACCAGGGCTCCTTTTGTGCTTGTGAGAGGTCGAGCAAATACCATTAGCAACTAGAGAAGAACCTGGAAGAAGAAGAGCAGGGTGGGAACTGTGAGTCAATTTGGTCATTAGCACATTTCTGTGTTCACTTACTCTGTTCCTTCCCTTGTGTATTCAGTCAACAATTCTTCTTTGAACATCACCTCTGAGCCAGGATCTGTGATATGCTAATTAAGCTGGTTTAGGAAAGGGGTCTGCCTAAGTGACTCCTGCTTCCTGGCTTTTCCTGCTTCCAGATCGCCTCTCTTTACTGCCTTCCACATTAGAAGCACATCCTTACATGTGCAGCTGATCCCTAGTTCAGGACCGGAAGTTACGTGTTGGCATGCATGCATGCTCATAGCTCGCTCAGTGGGAGTGCAAAAAGTCAATTCCTTCAAGAGCCTAGCACAGTCTGTAAGGTTGGGATGGTGTTAAAAGTGGTGGGGTTGGTGTTAGTTCCCGTTGAGCCCATTCTGCACAGGATGCCTTCATGTGACAGAGTAGAAATGTCCACATTGGGTTTCCTAGTCTGTCATCGTTACCAAAGGAGCCCCGGGGGGTACTTTAAGGGAATTGTTGGACTGTCAACTGCAAAGTCAGGGGTTCACACCTACCAGCTGCTCCGCAGGAGACAGATGAGGCCCTCTGCTCCCATGAAGATTTATAGCCTCAGAATCCCATGATTGGGTCGCTATGAGCCAGGGTTGGTTCCATGACAGACCCAAAGCCCACTTTCTGTCGAGTTGATTCCAACTCATGGTGATCTTATATACTTGTTGTTGTTGCTGTCGGGTGCCATTGAGTGGTTTCTGACCCAAAGTGACCCTATGCACAACAGAACCAAACACTTCCAGGTCCTGCACCATCATCACATTTGTTCTCTGCCTGAGTTCATTGATGCAGCCACGGTGTCAATCCAGCTCGTTGAGGGCCTTCCTCTTTTGTGCTGCCCCTCCACTTTACCAAGCAGGATGTCCTTCTCCAGGCAATATGTCCAACATATTTGGGAGGCAAAATCTTGCCATATATGCTGTCAAGGGCACTCTGGCCTGACTTCTTCCAAGACAGATTAGGTTGTTCGTTTAGTAGTCCATGGCAGGGTAGAATTTTCCCTATAGGTTTCTGAGATATTATGTCTCTATAGGAAGAGATAGCTTCATCTTTCTCCCACAGTGAAGCTGGTGGGTTAGAACTGTTGACTTTGCATTTAGTAGCTCTGTGAGTAGCCCGCCATGTCACCAGAGGTCCTTTGCGTTTGATGGCAGTGGGGTGGAATGTTTCCAATGGCAAGACCTTTTTCTCATGCATTGCTACTGACCGCGGTCTAAAGCCCAAGTGCTTAGCCATTGGGCCACCAGGATTCTTCGTGGTAAGGATGTGTTCCTGCCAAAGTTCATGAACACTACAGAGCAGTGGGGTTTTGGAACTGCTAGGTAGTTTAGCTTAGGGACTGAGGCATTCATTACGCATGGTCAGCAGTCTGAGCCTTTGTCCCATGAACGAGTGGTACACTGCGCATGCTCAGAGGCTCAGGTTCCCAGCCAGGAAGGGGAGGTACACCTGGGTGTGTTCTGTACCTGAATTGGCCCAACAAGGCCAGGTGAATTCAGTTCAGCCAATGAGTTCAACCAGGGTCACCAGCACGCCCCACCTCTGGGAGTAATTTAAAAGGCAGGAGCACAGAGCAGACCTCGTGACTTTCAGGGAAGCTTCTAAGGAGATGCACATTTCTGAAGAGCCCTGCAAGTGCCTTTATAAACCTGAAACTTCTTCTAATTCTCATAAAACTCACTTGGATCACAAACTAGGCTTGGAGGTGAATGCTTTCTCGTGTGTAGCCAAGGAGCAAGGTATATCTCTATCCTGAGAGATCTCACAGAACCATTGATTGCCCTGGCATGTTTTGGAGTCCTGATGGTGTCATGGTTATGCTTTGTGCAACAGTTTAAAACCACTAGCCACTCCACAAGGGAAAGATGGGGCTTTCTATTCCTATAAAGAGATACATCCTCAGTAACTCACAGGGGAATTCTACCCTGTCCTATAGGGTTGTTATGAGTCAGCATTGACTCAATGGCAGTGAGTGAGTGCCCTGGCAAGAATGCCTTGAGTATCTACATTGACTCTCAGTTTCTGGTTAGCTTTTCACCACTTCACCCCATGAACTTGAACTGCAGTGGATGAGGGTTGGGAGCTCTGGCTCTGGGGCTGCTTGCTTGAATTTTCACATCAGGGCCCTGCCCGTGATGGGACCTTTGACAGTTGGGCAAATGAGCTCAAGCCCGAGTTTCCTTTTCTGCAGCATAGACTGAGGAAGGAGATGTCTTCCTTCTTGTGTGCTAACTGACTTTTACCAGGTAGTATGAATTAGATCTTTCCACGAGGAAGATCAGGGAGAAGGGGGAAGGATGACGCAACTTGGATAGAGGTGAAGGCAGCGTGAGGGGACAGAGAGAGATGAAAGGACCACCATGTCACCATTGCCTATTCTTAGTGAGGCTGGCTTGAAGTGCAGGAGACGGGGAGAGTGAGGACACGGGCTAAAGGAAGTGCTCATTCATTACTTCCGGGCAGAGTTCAGCCTTTGGCATGCTTGTTGGATGCTGGCGCTGTGTTCATCCAATGAAACTTCAAAATTCTGTCCTGTCATTAACCCTTTGTCTCTCCTTTGTTCACGATTTAGAACTTCTATTCTCGGGTTCTCTTTAGAGCCCCAGGAAATCAGAAGTCACAAGTCACTTCTGTTTACAGAGAGGCCCCCAGCATGCAAAGGCAGGAGGGTGTGTTAACAGCACACCGGTCCAGTGGCTGGTCACGCCCATGCAGTACATTCTCCATCCCTTAGCTCAACAAGAGGAAAATCACCAAAGAAAAAAATTTTTCTTTTTCATGGATATTTACTTTTTCAGTTCCCTCCCCCACCCATAATCTGTGTGAATTACAATAGAACACGCACACACACACATACACACAATTTTCTGCCAGAATGTGTTACTCCAGTACATTCTACCCTCCTCCCTCACTGCCTCCTACCTTTTTTTCTCCTATCTACTTTCTTCCCATGACACCCAATGGACAGGTAGGGGAATTCAAAATAGACCCCAGTCTCAAATGTAGTTTAAAGCTCAATCACGCACTGCTATTGTGCCAGTTCTGACCCATAGTTACAGGATACAACTGTCCTTGTGGATTTCTGAAACAACAATTCTTTGTGGGAGTTGAAAGCTGCCCTTTCTACAGGAATGCAGCAGGTGCGTTTGAACTGCCAACCCTGCAGTTAACAGGCCAATGTGAAGGGATTTTGCCACTTTGCCACCAAGGATCCTAAAGGTAGCATGAGGAGAACATTTATTAAATCTTCCATGGTACACAGGCAAGGGGGAGACCTGAACTACAGCTCTCGGGATTCTTGGTGCCTCGCAGTGGACAGTTCCAGCCGCATCGGATCCAGGCTTCCCAAGATTTGCAGAGCCACCAGCATAGTCTTTGCTCCTCTCCAGGATTCACAATTGCTTCCTGGTTGCTCAGGTATATAGGGGTTTAGTGGTTCTCTAATGCAATCATCCCATTTTGCAAAGAAGATGCTGATGCCCAGACCGGGGAGAAGATTATCTGAGGCCACTGAGAAGGACACCATCACCTCAAGTCCTTCTGACCCCCCACAAGTTTCTGCCAACAGCAATGAGCTCCGGGTTACCTACTCAGTCTTTTGAAGCCTTAGCCAGCTGATGCAGCTGCCAGTTGGATTGATCAGGGTATGTGACCCAGAGCTCCTTAGAATGCGCCCCGCCCCCAAATGCAAATTTACTGCCATAGAGTTGATACTGATTCATAATGACACTATAAGACAGGGTAGAACTTCCCCTGTAGGTTTCTGAGACTAACTTTCAGCCTTTCTCCTGAGAAGTGGCTGGTTGTGTGGTGGTTTAGATCTTGCAGTTAGCAGCCTTTTAGCATGAGAGGTAGGGTCACATTTCTGTTCTGATTATGCTCCATTTTCTGAGATGCCAGTGCCGAGGCTCCCCCCCTGCAGGTAGCAGTGAGATTTTTCTCACTAAACTGCGCTGGATGGGAAACTTGGGGCAAGTAGTGCATCGCAGCCAAGGAAGATCTCATTGACAGTGCAGTACTTGAATAAGGCAGGAAGACACAGGAGTGGCCATCTGGCGGTGGGGAAAGTGTTCCAGGTAGGAGACAGTCAGTGCAAAAGGCCTTGTGATTGGGTTCTCCAAGCTTCTTCCTGGAACAGCAAGGAGACCAATGTGAGTGGGGCATGACACTCTGTGTAATGAGGAAAGATGATCAGTGTGTGGGCCTCCTGTATGATTGAGAAGCCAAGGGGAATTTTTAAACCCTAAGCCAGATCAATGCTCAAGGAAGCATCAGTCAAGACATCAAATGACACGTTGCATTGGCTAAATGTGCTACAACAGATCTCTTAAAAAGACTGAAGATCAAGGATGTTACTTTGAGGACACTGCCTGATCTTGTGCCAATTCTCGCCATGGTTGTTAGGTTGGAGTCCATTGTTGCAGCCATGGTGTCAGCCCATCTCCTTGATGGTCAGTCTCTTTTCTTGTGGACCTTCAGTTTTACCGAGCATGATGTCCCTTTCCATGGACTGGTCTTTCCTGATAAAATGTAGTAGCTACCAGATTGGATGTCATGCCTTTAGAACAGTGGTTCTCAACCTTCCTAATGTTGTGACACTTTCATATAGTTCCTCATGTGTGGTGCTCCCCCCAACTATAAAATTATTTTTGTTGCTACTTCATAACTATAATATGGCTACTGTGATGAATCGGATGACCCCTGTGAAAGCATTGTTCGACCCCCCCCCCATGGGGGTCGCGACTCACAGGTTGAGAATCTCTGCTCTGGAACATTTTCATCATAGAAGAGAGTTCGGTTGCACAGCTCTGAGTTAGAGGGTGAGACGGGTTATTTGACATTCATTTGCTGATGTGTTTGCAAACCCAGTGGAAACACTCGGGAATGAGCATCTTCTTTAGCCATTTTCCTGGATCATTCAAATGCCATCTCCCCTGTGAATGCCTCACTCCATCCTTGGCTTTCCATACTTGCCATATGAAAATGGGATAATATTCAATACTTAGCATTATATATAACCCAGTATTTGGTAGTCTGCCTCAAACAGATGCGAGTCTCTCTCTTTTTCTACTAATATTTAATTTTGATATGTGAAAACATACAAAGCAAAATCTGTTCCATTTCAACCCTTTCTGGACACAATGTTCAGTGACATTGGTCACACTCTTCATATTGAATTAACATTCTTGTTCTTTCTATTCTAGGTGTTTCCTTTCTTTTTACTTAATCTCTCTGCCACAACCCTCTCACATATATTTTGAATTATCTGTAGCCCATTTAGTTTTGTGCTGATTTTTTAAAGACTGCAATACTCAAGGATGCAATCCTTTAAGAGCTAAATTGTTATTTAGTTTAAAGATGACTTCAGGGGACAGTTTCAATTCAAGGTTTGAAGAGTAACTCAGGGTCATAGTCTCTGGGACTCTTCCAGTTAAGTAAGTCTAGATAATTAAAGAATTTTAAATTATGTTCCACAAGGTTCTCCCTTTCTATCAGCATCCTTAGGAGTCATGGTGCTATGGTGCCTGCTAACCTCAAAGTCAATAGTTGAAACCACCAGCCACTCTGCAGGGGAAAGCAAAGGCTTTCTGTTTCCTTAAAGAATAGCAAGTGAGGAAACCACAGGGGGTGTTCTATACTGAGTCAAAATTGACTCCATGGCAGTGAGTTTATGTTGTTATCGAAAAAAGAACACATTTTAATGGGGGCTCTGACAGATAATATAACAATCCATAAATCATTTAGATCAAGCGAGTTTGTACATATGCTGCCACCATCATTTTCTAAACACTATCATTCTACTTGACCCCTTTGATATCAGCTCCTGTTTTTCCCTCTTTCCTCAACCCTCACACCCTTACTAAATTATATATAAATTAATATCTTTATACACACCGTCTTCTGTGTCCCTCTACTCATATTTCTGTTATTCGGCCCCTAGGCTGTGTGTGTGTGTGTTCCATTGTTATCAGTTCCCTTTTCCTCCCCTTCCCTACACAGCCACCCTGTGCCCTCATGGTATCTGAGTCAGTTCGAGTTGACTAGAGAAGCACATTCATAAACACTCATGTGTCTTAAAAAAGCTTTATATAGAAGAATAATTTTATATTAAGAAAACATCCCAGCCCAGTCCAGACCACGTCCATAAGTACGAAATTAACCCATATATCCAATCACAGTGTGTACATTTTTTTCAGACTTATGCAACACATGCAGTGACAGCAAGTGCTGGAAGACCACAGGGCAGTCGGTGGAATGTCTTATGGACCCAGTGGAGGTGGAAAGTGGCATGGGTCTCCACATGACTCCTCCCGTTCAAGGCTCTGGCTGCTGTCAATGTAGATCCATGTATCTTGTCAGCAGGAATATCAAGTCATGGGTGTCTCTCACCCCCAGGAAAGAATACAGGAGTTGCCAGAATCCTCAAGAGAAGGCCATGCCCACATTGAGACCTCACTGGCTATGGCCTGAGTGACAGCCTGGATTCCACTCCTATGCAAGATGATGGGAGATTAAAAAGCTACCACAGTATCGCTACTCCCATTACTGTTCCTGAGGATTTTATCTGTCCTGGATTCCGTGAGTGGTTGCTATTTTTTATGATTTTACTTTCAGCATCTATCTGTGGTGTCCCTGATCTGAATGCCCTGATGCAGTATCTGTGAGTCTCCTGTGAGCAGGGACTGTGTTCTACGTCTGGGTCTTCTTAAAGCTTTGCAAAATGTTGTCATTTGAATAACACTCAATACATATTTGTTGAAGGAATGGCATTGCAGGTGACAGTCAGTACCTATTCTCCCATGAGTTATATGGTTGGCGGTCTTTTTACCTCTCAGACATATAGCTGAATCATTACAATGTGAGGGTCTGAGCCTGGTTATATTATTGGGACATGTAGTCAAAAGACAAAATATGTTTGCCTAAAGCACCTTTTGAGTATGATGTTTCAATAAAATAAATTGGACAGATCCTGGCAGCAGACATGTTTCAGCCGCTCACAAGCTATGTGGCTTTGGGTAGTGTACCCTAAGCTCTGAATTCAAGGTAAGTAGTTTCAATGGTCAATATGCATGTGAGAGCTGGACAGTGAGTAAGGAAAACTGAAGAAGAATCAATGCATGTGAATGATGTGCAAACAATACCGAAAGTCGTCTGGGCTGTCAGAAGAACAAGCAAATCCCTCTTGGAGGAAGCACAGCCAGAATGCCCCTTAGAAGTGAGGATGGCAAGTCTTCATCTCACATCCATTGGACATGCTATCAGGAGAGACTGGTTCTTAAGAAAGGACATAATGCTTGTTAAAGTACAGGGGCAGCAAGAGGGAAGAAGACCCTTGATAAGATGTATGTCCACAGTGGCTACAGCAATGGGCTCAACATGGACCAACGACTGTGGTGATGACACAAGAGCAGGCAGGGTTTCATTCCGTTGTACAGTTCCGGTCTCTGGTACAAAGGAAAATAAGTTGCCCTATTCTGTGGGGTCGAGGCTATTGTGCCTGCTGTGTATTTTGTCCTAAGGACTTGCAGTGTTGTTCTTTATACAGTGTTGTTGTTATTAGCTGCTTTTCGGTCCATTTTGACTCATAGCGACCCCCATGCATTTCAGAGTAGAACTGTTCCATAGGGTTTTTAAGGCTGTGACCTTTTGGAAGCAGATTTTCAGGCCTACCTTCCTTAGGCACCTCTTGGATTCTGGGTGGGATTTAACTGCCGACCTCCTGGGTGCTAGTCAAACACTACCCAGGGAGTCCTCCCACTGAATAGTGTGAGTGTATTCCCACCTGGGGTGCTCCTCTTCCAGTACTTGTTTGGACGGTATTCTCTTTTGATCCATAGGGTTCCATGGACTCATTTTCAGTAGTACATCATCAGGTCTTTCTTCCCAGTGTGTCCTAGCTTGGATGCTCTGGTGAAGCGTGTCCAGAGTGGCTTGCTCTGGTTATAATCGTAGCTGGTGACACCGCTTACAACAATCACAGCTATAGACAAATGACAACATGATGACAAACTGACAGATGGGTGGCAGCCTAGGGAAGGAATGATCAACACAACACAACCTGAGTGGAAATCGAGCTATGGAGTCTCTGAGAGTCCAGGCTCTTCGTCCTGGCACAACCTGGGGCAGGGCCTGGAGCCAGGAACTGTGGCTGCTGGGGTGAGGACCCCCAGCTTCCCCACCTGGCATTCCCTCCCCAAACACAGCTGGCAGCCTGTGGGAATTGTCTTTCCCCTTGCACATGACAGCACTGACGAGCATAACGCAACCCTGCTGGTGGTTAATGACTGGTGACATTATGAGGCCGCTGCCCACCTTTGGTTGAGGGAATTTGACAATGCTCGGAAGTTGTTGGGCTCTAACGAAATGCAACCCCTGCAAGCAAGCACTGAGTCAAGTGCACGAGGTGTGGGGCACTCTGACATCCCCGCGTGACTGTGAAAAGCAGGCTGCGGAGCAGTGGTGGCTGCTGAGGCTCCTTTCTCCTGGCAATACTGGCGTGCTGAAATGGCGGGCTGATTTGCCATGGAAAGCAGGGTTTCATGGGAACTTGAGGATTAAGAATCCACATGCCTGCAATCAATATTGTATGTTCATCGTATAATTTACTTTGAAAGGGAGACGACACAGTTCTCCGAAATTTTGGGTGAAGTAAACCACTTTTCCAAAGGAGTAAGTAGATTTCTGTGTGTATAAATCATGCCCACCACTTGGGAGTGCAGAGGAGGATATGGGAGGATGGTAAAGAAGAGCAGCAGGAGAGGACCTGAAGACCTCCTGTTTCCTCAGGGTCAGGGGCCAGGCAAAACCAATGTCCCTGGAACACCACTGTCTCTCTGGAATGGTATTAGCACAGCTTGTTCTTTGCATACTGTACTGGGTTCATTCTGAATCTCAGCGCCCCTGTATGGAAGAATAAACATGCCCCAATGAGTCTCTGAGATTATAATTCTTTACTCAAATAGAAAGCCTCATCTTTTTTCCATGGAGGAACTGGTGGATTCAGAACGGCTGACCTCGTGGTTAGCAGGCCAACACCGAACCTACTATACCACCAGGACATTTCTGTTTAGCCTAGAGACTTTCAAATGGATAGAACAAGACCCATCCCAACCCTGTTCATGGCTATCAACCCCCCTTTCTTTGAAGTCCCCACTACGTTCTGTGAAGTTCACCACTTTCTGTGTGTGTGTGTGTGTGTGTGTGTGTCTGTGTGTGTGAGAGAGAGTTATAAAAACAGGAACTTTGACCTCCTTTTAGAACTCTTGCAATTCCAGGGCTTGCTCAACAAAGCACGAATCCCCAGTGTCTTCAACCTGACTTGTCCCATGTGGAAATACACATTGGGGTTCCAGACACACTGAGCTAATGAGTGAGTGGACACTACTGTGCTATCTAAACAAACCCTGTGTGACAGGGCTGCACCTGCCTTACTTAATTGAATAACCAGGACCGTTTCCTAAAATAGGTAATATCAACTTAATCCCCCTGCCATCGAGTCACTGCTGATGCATAGCGACCTTGTAGGACAGGGGAGAATTGCCCCCATGAGTTTCTGAGCCTGTAACTCTTGACAGGAGTAGAAAGCCTCATCTTTCCCTCACTGAGTGCTGCTGTTTTCGAACTGCTGAGTTTAAGGTTAGGGACACAATGTGTAACCCACTACACCACCAGGAGATGCTTGTGTCAACTTTCTATATACGAAAAATGAAATGTCGCCAGGTCCGTTGCCATCTTCATGGTCACTGCTGTATGTGAGTCCAAAGTTGTGGGCCAATACATCTCAAGGAGAATCGCCTGCATATCCAATGACACATCCCCGCACCAAACCCGATTTCCTTTTCTACTGATCAGCCTTGCTTAATGACTTGGCCAAAGTGAGCCAGCATAAATCCTCCCAGCCTCCCTTGCCAGGCACAGTGTGGTTTCCGAGAGCAGTGTTTCTTCTACAATGGGAGTGCTCATGCTTTTGCCACACTCGGCAGATTCTATGAATATTTTGACTTTTTAAAAACTTATTTGATCATAGAGCATGTTTCCCTTTTCCCTTTGTATGAGATGACAAAATTTCACTCACTTCCTAGTCATCCAAGGAAAGAGTAAACTTCCCTGCCCTGCCAGTGAAGGGCTTGGCCAATAGAATAAAAGTGGAAGGAGTTGTGTGCCACTCTAGATCAGAGGTTTTAAGAGAAATGGTCCTTTTGTTGCTTACCTATCCTTCAAGAGGCAGGAACCCTGGTAATATAGTGGTTATGTGTTGGGCTCTTAACCTCATGGGTCACATGCAAGTCTTTCAATTTCAAAGCCTGATTGTTCCCCTGCACAAAGCTAACAGAGATAAGCAACAACTGCTTGTAGGCTGGAAAGATTGCCCGAACATAGTGTACTTTGGGGATTTCTTACTGCCAGGAGAAATACATTCGATGTGGCAGGTGACGGTCCTAGTATCTCTCAGCTGCCAATCAGAGGCAGGTTCTGAGCCTTCAGTCAGGGCCACTGGAGGAAGTGGCTCATGGTGCTGCTGCCATAGTCCATCCCAGGTCAAGCCCTCTGAGGTGCTGGGTTACAGAGTTTTGGATTGGCACTCAGTGAGGGCTGCTTCAAAGCTCTTTCCTTTCTTAAACTTGCTCCTGCAACCACATTCTTTCTGAAGGTCCTTGTCAGTAAGCCGAAATCCCAACCAATTTGCTAAGTCAGGACAAAATGCAAAGTTGATGGTACCGAGAGACATTAAACCACCTAAAACCTTTTAGACCATGTCAACAGATCATCTGTAGCCTCAACTGCAGAAACATTTCACTAAATCCTCTCTGTTTCTCCACAAAGATTAGGAATGCCCTTCTATCTTTTAAAAACAGATATTGGTCTGGCACCACTTCGGTTCCAGCTGAGGTAGTGGATTCACCTGAGCTAAGCTCTAGAGAGGATCACTTAATCTTCATTCAAGATATATGTCATGAGGACTGTAGATCATGCAGGGACTGCACAATCCCTCTGTGTCGGCAGCGGCTGCATCACGGTCTAGCCCATTGGGAAGACAGACGGACCCATGGCAATTATAAGGCAAGATGCTGAGGGTGCTGGGGTGGTCTAGGGACACAGGAAAGGAACTATTGGGCATGGAGGCAATTATGAAGGGTTCTTTTTTCCCATGGACCAAACCCATGCCAGTTGCCATGAAGTTAACTCTGATTCATAGGGACTCCTTTGGGCCAGAGTAGAACGACATTCTGTTGTTTTTTTCTATAACTGATTTTGTTGTTGTTGTTTGAAATGCAGCACCAGGCCTTTCTTCAGAGACACTTCTGGCTGGGCTTGAAGCTCCAACCTATGAGTTAGTAGCCCAGTATGTTAGCCAACTGCACTACCCAGGGACTCCTCCATGTGACTAAAGAATGACTTAAGGACTTCCCCCACAGACCCAAACCAAAACCAAATCCATTGCCATGGGGTTGACCTCATATATGGCACAATAGACTGGCTCTGCTGATTTTCAGAATTGCACATCTTTACTGGAGCAGAAAACCCTCATCTTTCTCCCAAGGAGTAGCTGGTGGGTTTGAACCATTAACTTTGCCATTAGCAGCAGCCCAACTCTTAACCCATTATACCACCAAGAGTGGTTCAATTTGGAAAAATAGTATGTGATCACCTATCTATGAAGGGAAACCCCTCTCATAGAGTGCACTTACACAAATGAGAAAGAAATGAATCCCCAAATGCCCGTCTTAATCAACAATCTGGGGAAGGGTGTTCGGGGAAGCAGCTTTCAAATGTTCCTGGAGATTTTAAAATTAATCAACCTAATCCCTGTTTTAAAGAGCCCTGGTGGTACAATGGCTAAGGACTGGGTGGCTAAACAAAAGGCTGGTAGTTTGAACCTACCCATGGGCTCTAAAGGGGAAAAGACCTGATGAGCTGGTCCCATAACGATCTCAGCCTAGGACACCTTTGGGTGCAGTTCTACTCTGTCCAGTAGTGTCACTATGAGCTGACATCAACTTAAAGACACACAGCACGTTTGACTCTGCGTTATTTGTTGATAGAGTTTGTGCAGAGCATTCTGAGTAGAAAACAGACTCGGGCATCTGACATCAACCAGCAACAGTCTCTTTCCTTGAGAAAGACTGTGGAAAGGGATGAGGAGGGAGCATCCAAAAGCGTGTGGAAAAATGATATGAAAAAATAATGGAATTTTGCCATGAGCTTTTTGAAGCTCTCTTCATGAGAGCTAGTCCTCCATGGAGGTTTCTAGAAAAGTGAAACACGAAGGAAGAGGCTGGTAAGTCCCACTGAACAATTCCAGGGGAGATTGGGTCTTGACTCAGAGTACTTGAGCATTCTGGCTTATTCCTCCAAATAGCAAATCTGACTAGACCAGGTTCTGAGACTCAGGGAAGGCAAATAAGACACACCAGGCCCATGATTCAGACTTATGGGGAAAGTCACACTGGAGAGGGAAGGCCTCTTTACCTTGTGTGCCTGACAAGTGTCTCATTTGCCTCATCTAAAACCCAGCCCTGGAAAAAAAGCTAACAGTACCAGCTTCAAACTTGTGTTTGAATCTTGTCTCTGTCACTTATTAACTTAGCCACCTTAAATCCCTTCCTCTAGTTTTCCATCTGTAAATGAAGCACAGTTCCAATCATAGGGCCTTCAGTAAATGGCTATTATTAGCTAGGCATGCACTCCTGTGTTCTAGGTGAGAGTTCTCAGCCAGGTTTTTGTGGGAGCTTGTTCTTCAGGGTATTGTCATAGATGAGTGTGTCACCCAGATTCCTCTCAGGGCCAAGAGACTGATTTCCCCAGCTGCTGAGAGAGCCACTGATAGAAAAGGTCCCAGCTGTCTGGCCCCTATCGGGATTGCCTCAGCTGATGAGAGCTCATCCATGGTCTGCTCCTTCCCAAACTAACCTTCATCCAACGACTTGTCAATGTAGGGGTATAAATGGCATAGTGGAGGCATTTGACCCCCCTGTAACTTCACAAAAGGCAATGGAGGAAAATCAAGATAAACAGCCCAAGGCTGATTCCTATGAGACAGAGCTCAAAATGCCTCCACCCTCCTTTCTTTTCACAGTTTCTGACACCAACCATCCCTACCATGACACTCTCTTCTTCTCTGCTGGGTTTGATAATCCTTAAGTGGCAATGGCCACACAGAACTCGCAAACAATACTTATGTTTCTGGGGTTAATTGGGGACCTAACAGGTGACAATTCAGGATCAGAAATGACTGGGGACATAGTTCTTCAGTCAGGACAGTCTCTTCCCAGTGGTGTCCAGAGGCAGAACTTTTTCTGGTCCTTGGCCTGTGCCCTGCAGCTCCTTGACCTCTGCTCTGCTTGGGACCGTGTGCAAAGTTCTTTCAGCTCTGCTGATAGGTGCGTTGAGGCAGCCCGCTTTGTCTGGAAGCCTTGACCCAAAACACTCAGCTTTCTCATTCTGTGTGCTGGCGAGCTCCCTGTTCTGGGGTCTTGGTGCTGCTGCCTCTGCTTCCATGAGCTATTTATCTGCCACTGTTTTTCAGTGTCTCCTGATGCATCCAGTGTCAGGGATCTCTGTCTCCTGGACAGAGGTGGTGCTCAGAGTAATAATCCTGGGTCCAAAGAGCACACTCCACTGCTGGCTCGTCTTTCTCGGTGCTCTTGAAACTCCACTTTCTGTTTCTGAGTTAACTCACCCAGGATGACCATACCGACCAATCCCCACATTAGGGGTCTACAGGTCTTATTTGAATGGTCTCACCTCTTCGAGGATGCCATGCACTTTACTGATATTATTAGCATGCTATCTACTTCCCTCGGTGGCATAGTTCCACCCTGTCATTGGTAGGCGTTACAAAGACTATAGCTAGAGGAGAACTAGTAAGCAATTTGCTGCAACACATTAGGCTACAAAGTCCCAGGCTACTGGGCACCACTTGGCCAGGTCCCAGGTACAGAGCTCCCTGTGATGGCTCCTTTTGCATATCAATGTGGCGAGGCTATGGTGCCCAGTTTTTTGGTCAAACAAGCATTCATCTATTTGCTCTTGTTTTTTAAACATTTTATTAGGGGCTCATACCACTCTTATCACAATCCATACATATACATACATCAATTTTATAAAGCACATCTGTACATTCTTTGCCCTAATCACTCTCAAATCATTTGCTCTCCACTTAAGCCCTCCGCATCAGGTCCTCTTTTTTTGTCCCCGCTCCCCCTCCCTCATGAGCTCTTGATAATCCACATATTGTTATTTTGTCATCTCTTGCCCTTTCCGGAGACTCCCTTCCCCCCTTCTCTGCCGTCCATCTCCCAGGGAGGAGGTCACATGTGGATCCTTGTAATCAGTTACCCCTTTCCAACCCACTCACCCTCCACTCTCCCAGTATCACCCCTCACACCCCTGGTCCTGATGGTATCATCCACCCTGGATTCCCTGTGCCTCCAGCTTCCATATGCACCAGTGTACAGCCTCTGCCCTATTCAGTCCTGCAAGGTAGAATTTGGATCCTAGTAGTTGGGGAGAGGAAGCATCCAGGATCTGGGGGAAAGCTGTGTTCTTCATCGGTAATACATCGCACCCTGACTGACCCATCTCCTCTCCTAAAGCCCTCTATGAGGGGATCTCCAGTGGTCGACATTTGGGCCTCTGGTCTCCACTCTGCACTTCCCCCTTCATTCTCTATGGTATATATATATATATATATATATACACACACAGAGAGATATATATACATATATATATTCTTTTTTTTTGCATGATGCCTTATACCTGGTCCCTTTGGCACCTCATGATCGCACCGGCTGGTGTGCTTCTTCCAGGTGGGCTTTATTGCTTCTGAGCTAGATGGCCGCTTGTTCACCTCATCTATTTGCTCTTATGAAGGAGTTGGTCTCAAGCAAAATAGAATACCTTCCATAATGTGGGAAGGGGTAAACCTATCAGCCAAAGGCCTTCAGCGCAGAAAGGGAGTTTCCCTAGGGTGTGTTCTGACAATCCTTATTCTTGTCTTTTCCCATCACCTAACCTATGGATTTTAGGATGAACATCTACAGAGCTCTTTAGGCTGTTGCCTGACCTATGAATTTGGAACTTGCCATTTCCCTATGTGAGCCAATTCCTAGAAATAAGCCTCACTCTCTGGGGCTCTGGTGTCGTAGTGGGTGGCCCTTTGGGCATCCAACAGCAAGGACATCAGTTTGAAAACACCAAGGGCTCCTTGAGGGAAAGATGAAGCTTCGTAATCTCCTGAAGAGTTACAGTCTCCAACGCCCAAAAGGTCAGTTCTATACTGTTTTACACAGTCACTTTGAGTCCACCTTGATGGCAATGAGTGGCCGGTGCAGTCGTTAACCATAGGAGCCCTGGTGGATATATCAATATCTCCAGTTACAGCTATATAACTGGTTTGGTTTCTCTAGGGAACACTGACTATGACACTCTCCATAGGCAGGGCTGAGACCTCTGTTGAGATTTCCCTCTTGTGCCCTTCCTTGATTCCCCCCACAGGTGCTTATTCCCTGAGCATTCCTCAATAAATGTCAGGAATCCAGAGCTAATTCCATCACAGTGTCTCCTTCTTTCAGGGAGTCTGAATGGCTTCCGGGGAGTATGAACTGCAGTCTCCATCCAACTTCCTCCTTCTATTTCTATGATCTGGATCTTATTTGGGGCTCATTTGGTTGTAAACAGGTAAAGAGTCCAATACTTGGAAGAGAGAATCCTAGGAAAATGGAAAGGTGGGGAGAACAAGAGAACAGCTGGCTCTGTCGACGGTTCCTGACCACCACTGGCATGTTCCTGTGTTCTTTGTGTCTGTCTCTCAGGGCACATGCTGTAATCTCGCAACATAGACTGCCTCCTCCACGTGGCGGGACATGTGCTTCTGAATTATGCTTCTTAGATGCCAGGCCACTTGCAAAAGCGGGACTTTCTTTTTCGTTTTTTGTTTGGAAATGCTCCAGAAAAAGCGTCTAGTTGATACATCTTATGTCAGTGTCTCCACTGGGCCAATGAAAACAGCATTGTGACCGTATTGAAATGTGATGTCTTCCCCAGGGAACTGATGTTTCAGCCAGTGAGGTAGTTCACAGGGACAGATAAGAAAGGGGGTTGGGACAGATTAAAATAATAATAATGTCTATTTGCAAAGAATAGGGCCTTATTATTTTTCGGATGCCCCCATCTGAACACCCTACCACTGAATATAGGCAGGAGGTAGGGCCCACCTGTCACTCAAGCAGCTAAAAATGTACAGCACTTGCTGTAGCAGCTGCTATTGTGCCCATGTATTAGCATTTGGCACCCACCACTCCCATAAATGCCAATGGTCTCACAGGAAGCACATGTAACTCCCCACACAGGGAACAGTCATTGAGCAGACAGGGGAGTTGACATCCTCCAGGACCTAATGCCACTTTAACCAATGACACATGAGGATAGGTGGAGCCACACTCCAGTTCCCTCAGCCTTTGGGTGGGACAACGACAAGAGGATTTATACTGTCTCTGGGAACCTACTCAATGACATTTCTTTATCGGCCTCTTCCCTTTGCTCTATCAGTATTACCCTTCTCCACTGGTCCTTCCTGGAGGCACCTCCCAAGGAAACAATAGTCTAGCTGCTATTCAAATTCTAGTGGATTCCAATTCTTGGTGACCGCATTCATGTGAGTCAATCAGAACTCTGCTTTCTGCAGATTCTTTCTCTCCCCTTTTTAAGAGTAGTTTTAAGGACACTGTGAAAGCTTTCCACCATCCAGTTCCAGAACATTTTCATCGACCCTGCAGCCATTAAGCAGTCATTCCCCATTGCCCCTCCCACCCCACCCTGGGAAACCACCAATCTACTCTATGGCTCTACAGGATTTACCTGTCCAGCATTTTTGCTCTAAATGGACTCACAATACATGGCATTTGCTGTTTGGCGTCTTTCACTACATGTCTTGCGTTCACCTGTGTTACAGAGTCTGTCTGAATCAAAGGCCTTAGTTTTCTTGTGGCAGACTATATGTATATCCCATTCTGTGTAGATCATATTTTCTCTATTCTTCTACTGATGGGTATTGTTGGCTTATTGTTTACCTTTTGCCCATAGTGATTAGTGCAGCATCCATCTGGGTACTCGTCTTTCATTCTTTTAGATATGCACTTGGGAATGGACTCCCTGGATCAGCTGGCAAGGGTTCATGACCAAGTGGGTTATGTTGGGCTGCTAACCATAAGGCCAGCATTTTGGACCCTTTAGCTACTGCGATATAGAAATGCTCTCATAATGATCCACAGCCCCCCAGACCCACCAGCTGCAGTTCTACTCTGTCCTTTTGGGCTGCTGTGAGTCAGAATCAACACGATGGCAGTGGTAGTGATGAAGCCAGCGACTTGAGAGTGGAACCAGGGACCGTGGAGAATTCTGGCAGTAGTCATGGTGTCCTCACTACCCAGATGCCAGCAGCCACCAGTGAACAAAGGAGGCACAAGCAACATTCTCGCTGACTTCATGCTGGTGACCCAGCTGCCCCTGCTTCCTCAAATGCCATTTCCTCAGCTTTACTGGCAAGGGGGTGTACTCCCTATTATCATGTCACCAACTCTTTCAATGGTCCACCTAGCCAGGTGTGATTCCAGACACTCACTGTGCAGCCACCATCAGCGAAGGTGGCTGCCCACCTCATTTGTACACATGCAAAGAATGTGATCATTCTAGGCACTGGTGTCCTTAGTCATCCTGGTTGGTATATTTACATCCTTCGGGAGCTGGGTCAGTGAGCAAGCACTTCTCAAGGTGCCCATATGATCTGTTTACTGAGAGTGCCAGCCCAAGGATCTGACTTGCCACCCACAGTGAACGCACCTCTGAGGCAAAGGGGAAGGCTTCTTTCTAACTGGGAGACCAGCAGGTCTTCTGCAGACATCACTCCCCTGCAGCACTCTGATCCGAGGCCTTTCATATTCCAAAGAGCAGCATTAAGATTCCCATCTGTCACCCAGTCAGACTCACATGTGCGAATTCTCTTTTCAGAGCAAGACAGCCAATGCAGTGAGCTGGGTAAAGGGGCAGTCTCACTCTGAGGAGACTCAGCCAAGAGTGTAGGGACAGGGAGTGAAATGTGCAGCTTCCAGCTGCCACCCAAGCCTCCTTAGTGCAGTGGCATGAGAGCAAAGAGATAGTCCTTTGTGACTCTTTGATCTCCTTCCTGGCCTTGGTGGAATTAACACTGCTCAGTGCCAGTCTCTTCTGAATATATGGAAAAGATAGCTCAGAAAAGAATAGAGTTAAATAAGAGCAGGACAGAGTAAGGTGGCTTCATGGTGTTGCATTTGTGTGTCTCAGAGCCCATCCTGGCTCACAGTGACCCTCTGTGACAGAGAAGAACTGTTCCACAGATTTTTCTAGGCAGAATTTTAGGGAAATGTACCTAGCAGCACAGTGGTTGCATGTGCGGTTGTAACAGAGAGACTGGCAGTTTGAACTCACTGATCCCCATTGAGAGAGTGAAGACGTGACTGCCTGCTCCCATGAAGACTCCTATCCTGTTGTTGTCTGTCCATTTGTGGTGCTGTGGTGAGTTGTGTGTTACTGTGATGCTGGAAGCCACGTGACTGGTATTTCAAATGCCAGCAGGGTTACCTCAAGTGAAGAGGTGTCAGGGAAACTTCCAGGCTATGAACAGAATACAAAGAAGGGTTCCACTTCCCACTTCAGAGGAAGTAGCCGCTGAAAACCCTTACACTATAGCACAGTGTGCCTTTCCTTCCCGTCACAGGGAGTCAGAATCGCCTCAATGGCACATAATAACCAACAACACCTTTGAGGAGGGAAATCTCCTTCAGTAGGGCTGGGTGAGTTTAAACTGGGTGGCTTCTTGGTTAGCCCTTGAGCTCTGAATCATCTCACTACCAGGGCTACCATCTTCATGATGCAGGCAAATAAAACCATCTTGGTCCTGCTCGGTATTGCCAGCGTCAGCATGCTCTTTCTCCCATAAGCACATGTCTGGTGGTTGGACCACAGCAAACCCGGTTGACACTAATTCCTCATCACCCCATGTGTGTCAGAGTAGAAGTGAACCATGAAGTTTTCTTTGATTAAAAACATTTTTATTGTGATTTGGGTGAAGGTTAAAGAGCAGCTCAGCTGTCCATTGAGCAACGCATACACATTTTGTTTCATGTCATTGATAGCAATTCCCACAATGTACCATCACTTCCCCCACATCTTCTTGTTTCTTGTCTCCAAGCTTCCTTCATTCTCAACTTTTTTGAACTTCGTTCTTGGGGGAATGCTGTCTTTTGATCTCATGTGATCTATTATTCTACAGTATTTGTATGTCTCTAATGTCATTGTTCCCATTATAGACCTGTCTATTGTTTGGTTGAACATCGAGCCATGATGAGTTCAGTTCCAGACCTGCAGGGTAACTAAGCACCATAGTCTTGCAATTTCACCAGCCTTTATCCAAACAGTAAGCTTGGTGTTTTATCATGATTTTGAGTTTTGCCCCACATTTCCCTTCTACTCTAATCAAGCCCTTCTAATGTGATCTCTTTCATAGCAGTCGATAGTGAGAGCTAGGCACCATCTAGTTCTTCTGGTCTCCAGTGGTGGAGGGTGATCGTTGCTTGAGTCACTAGTCATTGATTCATTGTGCCCAATCAGTTCTCCTCTTCTGCTGTCTTCTGGATGGGGAGAGACCAACTGTTGCCCCTTTCCTGATTGCTCAGGAACTTTGAAAATCCCAGAGACGATGGTCCTGATCCCCCAGGCTCAACAACTCATTCCCTCACAGTTTTTGCATCTGTCTCAGAGATTTTTGACATTGGTCCCTGTATGCTCCACCATATACCTGGATCTATTTAACAACCAAGGTCAATACATTCTATAAACTTTTCAATGGCCGAGGATTCTGAAGAAGATTGCCAGCCTTCTCTTTCACAGCTCCTCTAAGTGGGTTGGGAATGACAACTTTTCCCTTAATAGCAGAGCTCATTAACTGTTTACACCCCTAGATACTTCTTACTCTTAGAAAACTCACTGCCATCGAATCCATGCTGACTCACAGCCAACTTATAGGGCAGCGTAGAACTGCCCCTGTGAGTGTCTGAGACTCAAACTCTTTATGGGAGCAGAATGCCTTATCTTTCTCCCACAAAGCAGCTGGTAGTTTCAAACTGCTGATATAGCAATTAGCAGCCCAACTTGTAGCCACTAGGCCACAAAGGCTCTTTTTCTTCCTAGCAAAGAGAGGGAAAATAAGCAAACGGAACATTCCCCTGGTGCTTCCCGTGGATGCTGCGATGGGAGCTGGATCCTGAAGGCCCGGATTGGCTAAAGCTCCATTTACACAGGAACACATGCCTCCCTTGTTAGTATTTGCATTGGGCAAGCCATTTCCTGCGTTGACATTTTGCATCTAGTTAAATGCCAGCAACTCCAGAGAGACGTAGCTTTTACCTGTGGCTCTGCCCTTCTGGACAAGCCTTTGGTGCTCGAGGGGGCTACTTTCAGTCTATGATCTTACATGTCCTTTTGGATCCCTTCGTCTCTTGTTTTTGTTTTGATTAACACAAACTGGATGAACAGCTTCAGGCTTAATATAATCGCTGCTGAATATTTCATTGGGAAATGTTCTTAAGAAGGCAGTTGGCATCCATGATCTAAGTGTATGCTTAGAGATTTCTTTTCAGATGGTAAAGTGGCTTTGAATAATTATGGTTATGATTAGTGAATTAAAGACAAATGTGCCTGAAAATGTGAACATCAGGTGTGTGTGTGTGTGTGTGTGTGTGTGTGTGCATGTTTTAAAGAGCACATGGCTTGGTGATAGAGAGGGCGAAGCACTGGTGAGGAGCACATGACAGTGTTCAGAGAGATGACAAAGGGTAGTGATGAAACAAAACAGATGCCAACCTCACATCCTCTGCTCCCTGCCTCAGAGGGAGGTCGCAACAAGGAGCAGAAATGCCAAGGGCATTTCCTGCCCTCTCACAGCTGGCAAGCGCCACAGAAGGCACGGGGTTTTAATGCCGAGGCTTTGCTGCTGTGAGGCAGGGAGGGGGGCTTGCCATAGTTTCCACACGCTGACATCACAAACATACCGCAAGTGGGTGCCTTTAACACACCAAAGTCAATGTTCTCACAGCACCGGAGGCTGACAGCATCATGCCAGTGCACCAGCTTGATGGGCAGGCTCTCTTTGTCCATCCCTGGGGGCTGAGGGCTGGAGGGCGGTATTCTTGTTTTGGCTTCAATAACCTCCATGGTTGGTGGTCCTTGGAGCTCTCTGCATGGCAGCTGCCTTCTTCCCTTGGAGTTGGTTTGCTTCAGTGTTGAATTGAATCCTTTTGTATCAGCCAAGTGTTTGGTGTAAGGTACAACCTCTTTAATGTCACAAAGAAAATCTCTGCCCAGGTGGGATTACATCCACAGTAAAAAATCCCACTCCTGTAGAGCTCACTCCAGCTCATCATGGCCCTCTCCAGGGGGGTTCCATGGCTGGGCATCTTTATGGAAGCACACAGCCACAGTTTTTCTCCAGAGAAACAGCTAGTGGGTTCTGAACTACTGACCTTGTTGTGAATAGCCCCCTTCTTAACGTGTGCGCCAGAAGCCCTGCTCTGCGGTTTGATGAGCAGCCCTTCTGGCCATTGCTAAGGGCTACATGGCAAAGTCATTTGGTACAAGCAACGCTGTCATCAGCAAAGAATGAGTTTAGCTGGCCTCAGTAGGATACTCAGCAGGGAAGTGATAAACTGCTTGGCTTGGGTTTTATGCAGGAGAACCATGGGAGTTGAGATTTGCAGTCTCTTGATTTGAACCCAGACACTCTATCTCCCAGCCTGAACTCTCACCATCATACTCAACTTTTGGGGGTCAAATGTTTGACTCACCTGAGAGATGTGTAGGTGAAAGCGTGCCCCAGAAACATCTCCCTCCCATCCCTGTCATCTCGGCGAGTTCTCCAGATAAGGATTGGTGGTTCATGTGAAGGGACATATTGTAGCATTTCCCTTGCACTCCTCAAAGGCAAGAAAATGACCCACAGCACCTCGAGTTGCCAGCAGTGTCAAAGGGGATGTGCTCCTTGAGACTCAAGCTGAGTCCCCAGGAGATGAGCTCTCAACTGTGGAATTAGCGTTTTGTAAAGGGGCAAATCTTCCAGCAGTTCTCTCTTCAGAGGCCTGGCCGTACGCTCTGCAGACTTGTGGGCACGCTCACTCTGGTGAACCCAAATTCTTGGGAGAGGCTGATCTGTCCCTAGAAAACTGGCCACATGCAAAAGCATAGAGACCAATATCTGCCTCCTGCTGGAAGGATCTGGAAGGAGAAGGGTGGCTGGAGTCCTCTAGGAGGGAAGTTGAGAGCCAGGAGAGGCAGCAAAGCCACAGTTCCAGCAGGTGGTGTCCTAAGGCTAAGGGAGCTTGCCAAGGATCAAGTGAATCCTGGAGGTGTCTGCAGCCTATCTTGCTGAGGGCCTCCATTTATTTCATATATCTATGGATAATGGGAAGGGCCCCCAAGGCCCGCTGGCTGACCTCATATGATACGCCGTGAACTATCCACCTTGGCATCCTCCAAAGTCTCTGAAAGCTGCAGCCCCTCCCACCCACTGGCAGCCTTCTTGGACAGGATCTCCTCCACACTGCTGCAACCATGGGCTCACACACAAGGACCATTGTGAGGACGGTGCAGGACCAGGTGGTGCTTCAATCTCTTGTGTGTACTTTTGCTATGAGTCAGGAGCTCACTCAATGGTATCTAACAAGTTATTGTGAGATGACATGAGAGGACTTCGTGGAAGCCCTTCCAAGAGAGGGTTGGAACATAGCATGGTAAGAGGCCTGGTCAGGAATGTGCTCATCGTGCTCATTGTTTCCATCCCCTTCTCCCGGAAGCCACTGCTCTAGGGAGGAAAGGCAGGCCCAGAGACAGGGAAGGGCTAGGGAAGAGGCAGCGATAGGAGAGCAATAGAAAAGACAGGTTACTCTCCCTCATTCCCAGTATAGCTCCTCAAACCTGAGGTAAAGCCTCTGATTCTGAGGCTGAGGCTTATAATAGGATCAGACTGTATATTTAATCCCTCAAGCTGCCTGGAAAGTGTGGGAGCTGATTAAGATGGCAAGAGATGAAGAAGGAAGGAATCTACTGGTTACAGATATGAAAGCACCTGTTAGTGAAACCTTCTCAGTTTCTTATTGCCTTATCAATGTCATCAGTCCACTTAATGTACTCTCTTTCCAAACGCCTATTAACCAATTGTACATACCTTGAGTTCTTTCTAGGAGGCAATACTAATATTCTCATTTCCGAGTTGAGGCCACAGAAGTTTGGACAACTTCTGGTTGTTGTTGTTGCTGGCAGGTGCTCATCAAGTTGGTTCCAACTCATAGCAAGCCCTGTGCATACCGGAAGGGAGCATGGCCCCATCCTGTGTCCCCCTCTCTGGAGGGCACTTGCCTCAAATCTTTAAATTCAAAGCTTCTTGTTTTGTCAAATGAAATCATTTCTTCAGTCAATCTCAGAAATCTTTATGTAAAAACGTTGGAAACGCCTTTCACTCAAGGTCTAGGGAGGCTGAGTAAGGTGGGAGGGGCTCCAGGACAGATGGTGGGAATCACTCCTGCAGGTGGGTGGTAGGTTGGCGAGGCCAGTCTGACTTGCCTCCCTGGTGACTGACCTCAACCAGCAATGGGCAGCTGGACACATGGCATGAAGTGACCTCTGGTCTTCGTGGCGGTGGATGCCAGTAGACTGTCAGGTATGGGAGACCCATGAGAAAATAGGTTACTTTTCTCTTTCTCTCCAAGTTTCTCTGTGATCTCTTTATGCTACCTGAGCCCGCATGCATACTGACAAAGGCAGACACGTGCACACACATGGCAAAGTAAATAGAGACGCCCACATTCACAGACGTATTCATCCACGTGCAAATAGGCACATATGTGCACATGCATGCCAAAGCAGACACAGACATCCATGAATGCACATGTATTCGTGAAAGCTGATTTTCATGAGGAAAAAGATCAGATCTATCACTGTCACGTCCACTCCAACTCAAAGCAACTGTAGAACACAGAGGAGAACTGCCCCATTGGGTTTCCAAAGCTGTCATCTTGTCAGACACAGTCAGCCACCACTTTCTCCTGCAGAGCAGCTGGGGTTTTCCAACTGCCGACTTTTCACTTAGCAGCCGAGCACTTGCTGATTTTCATAGGAGTCTGGAAATCAGTTTCATTGCCTGCTAGTCACACCTCCTCTGTGAGTTAGCACAGCCTGGTAAGCTTGGAAGGAGAAAAATCTTCCTTCCCGAGGTAGTTGAGTGGTTTTCCCCTGAGGAAATGGTTCAGAAAAAGATTTCCTTCAAGAAATCAGAACACTCTTGAAGAGAAATTTCCTGCGAAAACATTTGTTTGCTTGACACTGAGACAAGTGAAGCAGCCCCCTGACTTCCCCCTTGGGTCCTCTTTCTCATCATGACTGCTCTGCTCAGCTACAAGGCTCCAGGTCCTGGGAGCAAGGGTGCCCTTCTATTTGGAACCTCACAGGGCTCCACTGTGAGTCAGGGAAAGACCTGGAAACTTGAGCATCCTGAAACGAGGCCTGCATAGCAATATCATCTGTCATCAGGCTCATCATTTCTCTCATTTTTTGTAAGATCATTGAGCCCTTGGAGCCCTGAGAAGTTCTCTCAGAGGAAGCCATCCTCCTCCCATGAATCCAAGAGGCACTGCTTAAAGATTGTTGTCTTCTACTTACAGGAATACCAGCAACCAATTGCCATTGAGTCAACTCGGACTCATGGAGAGCCCAACTGTGTTAGAGAAGTCCGGTCCCTAGAATTTTCCATGGCTGGGGTGGGTATTTTTCCAGAGGCATATCACCAGGCCCTTCTTGGAAGGCACCTCTGGGTGAACTCAAACCTTTAACCCGTAGTTCGCAGTCTAGCTCATGAACAATACCATCCAAGGATGGTACAGTTCCTTGCAAATGGTCACCTGCAGTAGATGAACCAAGGTCAAGTAACTGCCTGAGAAACATCAACCAGAGGAAAGCAGAGTGAACCCCAGGGTTCTTGGGAAGAGGGCCAGAGAGAGAAAAAGGAGAAAACAGCTTTCTCGGGACATCAGAAAGGAAAGGACTCCACTTTGTGGATGCCATAGAACAATCCCAAGCCAAGCATGGGTGAGAAACAGACCCCACCCAAACCCAGCGGGCTGGATTCTGTCGCCAAGTGTTGAACACCAGACATGGATATGACAGAGCCGCTAGTCGTCCGTGGAAAGAAACTGTTTGCCCATTGTCTGGTAGTTTTGCAGCATTTGAACAACCAGGCCTCTGCTGCCTCTTCTGACCTGAAATATAATTGCAGCCATAACCGCCCTGCGTTTCAATGGGTAGAACTCCCTGGGGAGGGCTAACTACCCCAATCATTTGGGAGATCATTTTAGGATTGTCCAGGAGATCTTTGGCTGTGTCTATAATATGAACGATGGTGTCTTTGTTTTAAAAAAAGAAACTTTTTATTGTAAGGTGGGTTAAGATTTACAGAGAAAATCAGCTTTGCACGTAACAATTTATACACGTTTTGTTATGTGACATTGATGACAATCTCCTGCAATGTAATATCACTCATGCCATTGAAACTCTGCTTCCTGTTTTCATTCACCCTTCTCCCCTAACCTTGCCTGCCTTTTGAATTTGGCCTTGGGCAAATACTGCCTATTTGCTTTTGAATGGTTGATGGTTCTGAGGAATGTGTGCTCCTCAGTGCTATGATTCATTTTGGTGTAGTTGTTCTTATCAGGTGCCATTGAGCCAGTTGCAACCCACATTGACCCTATGCCAAACATTCAGAAACACTACCTAGCCCTGAATAATTCTCCTAAGTGTTCCCAAGCTTGAGCCCCTTGTTTCAGTCACTGTCAATCCATCTCCTTAAGGGGCTTCCTCTCTTTCACTGTCCCTCTACTTCACCTGGCATGATGTCCTTCTCCAGGGACGAGTCTCTCTTAATAACATGACCAAAGTATGTGAGAGGAAGTCTCACCATCCTTGCCTTTAAGGAGCCCTCTGACCGTACTTCTAAGACAGATCTGTTTGTTCCCTTGGCAGTCCATGTTACTTTCAATATTCTTCACCAGCACCACAATTCAGACATATCAATTCTTCTTCAGCCTTCCTTATTCAATGTCTGACTTTCACATACTTATGAGGCAATTTAAATTACTATGGCTTGGGTAAGGTGCACCTTAGTCCTCAAAGTAACATCCTTGCTTTTTAGCACTCTACAGACGTATTGTGCACCAAATGTATCCATATGGAATGCGTCATTTGATCTCATGATTGCAGCTTCCAAGATCATTGATTATAGACCTCATCAACACAAAAATCCATGACAACTTCAACAAATAACAACAAGTAAAAAAAACAACAAACTTCTCCATTTATCATGGTACCTATTGATCAAGTTGTGAGGATGTGTGTCTTCTTGACATTGAGTTGTAATCCATACTGAGGGCTGCAATCTTTTCTCATAAGGTTCACTTTATAAACCTGTCTATTTTTCAGGGGGTTGAATTCAGTTCCAGACCTGAAGGGTGATGAAGGACCATAGTAGTGGGGATCTCACTAGTCTATCTAACCAATAAACCTCATCTTTTATCATTATTATTATTACTATTGGTAGTAGTAGTATGACTTTCAGTTTTCTTACACATTACTCACCACTCTATCTAGGATCATGTACCATGATCCCTTTCAGAGCAGCTGTTTGTGATAGGCAGGCACCATTTAGTTCTTCTGACCTTAGCATCATAGAGGCTGAGGTACGCATAGTCCATTACTGATTTGGACTAATTGTTGCCAGGCATCTTGAGCTTCTTCAACGTTATTTGCTCCAGACAGGGTGCAATAGTTTATTGTGCCAGCCTGGCCGATAAACACAAGTAGGATTAATCGAAGGGCAGAGGGATAAATGGCTTCGTGAGCCTCACCTTGCTTGTTCTGTGCCTCAATTTAAAGGTGTACACTGTCTGTGGGATGCCTAGCTTGTGGAGTGTGTCGCTGTAAGTTGAGGTCCATTTAATCCCACAGGATTGGAATGTTCGTCTCTGGAGCTGGGGACCGACAGTTGGTGACAGTTGGTGACTTGCTTTGCTGTTTGCTGCCTGGGTATATATAGCCCAACTCTCTCTACAGAAAGGGACTGGCAACTGGCGGCTCTCAGCCTTAAAGGACGGCTAGTGTCTCACTGTTTTATAATTTAACTGTTAGTTTCTTGTGTTATCTATCTGTATATAATTTAGTGGTTCATTTCTTGTATTGAGTATCTAGCTTTATAAATATATTTATATATAATTACTAGCAATATGGTTTTGTCTCTCTAGAGAACCCTGTCCAACACATAGGGTGAGACCAAGAACCGACTTTTAGTTTGCTACTCACTAGCTTTTGAAGACCCCAGTCACTTCCCTGATGGATACAGAACATTGTCTTTGTGAGCTAGTTTGTACCAATTGACCTTGGGGTCACTCAGAGCTATGTTCCTGATCCCCGATATTTAGGACACGCTCCCTCAAGGGGTTTTGTTCTAGCTAAGACATTTTCATAACTATGCCTCCTGGATGCACTATTATATTCATGGTCATATTTGTAGTATATGCTAATATGTATATAGAACTGTTCTCTGGCAAACCTATATTTATTCACGGGGCTAGTCCCATTCTCCTTCCCACAACTGCTCAGATTTTGTGGTTTTTCTATCTATCTATTTATCTCTCTAGCTATCCTTGTATGTTATTGTTATTATTGGAGTATTTATCTCTGTTGCCTTTAATGCTTGTAGTCTACTGAGAAAAGATAGTGTTTTGATGTTCCAAATGTTTCCCCATTTTCTGGGTTACATGACACAAACCAATAGAAGAAGAGAAAAGAAAAAAATTTAACCCAAGTAATAACACCAACAATAAAACCAATTTAATCGTTTGGTTAAGAATTAGTCAGACTTTCCCACTCCTTGGCTAACCCTTGAAAGAAAAAGAATGAGATGAAAGACCATAGGGAGGAAGAAAGGAGAGTGGGAGGCAAGGGAATAAAGAAAGAAGGTGGCAGGGTTGTGTGAACAATTAATGTGGACCTTCTTTGATGTGTATTAAAAATAATATTGACTGGTTTTTTCAATACTCACCAAAAATTATTTATATCAATCAAGAAAACCTCACTACCCTGGAATCAATTCTGACATATAGCAACCCTTTGGACAGAGTATAGAACTGCCCCTGTGGGTTTCCAAGGCTGTAAATCTTTACAGGAGTAGAAAATCTCATCTTTCTCTTGTGGAGTGGTGGTGGAGGGAGTTTCGAACTTCTGATCTTGCAGTTAGAAGTCCAACTGGTAATCTACCTCACCAACAGGGCTCCTCCTTTCATCATTAATCTTGACTGTTTGACCTTCTTGGCTTACTGGGTTTGGTTTTCTCGCTTTGGAAGACATGGTACCAAAATACACACCATTTCCTAGCCCCCCCAAAAAATCAAAAGTAAGCAAAACAAAACAGGAAAAACTAGCAACCCAATCCAAACCAACTAACCTATTTAGCCATATAGATAAAGGATACTTGTAGCCAACCTCTGTGTTGGGGGAAATAGGGATAGATGGGGACTGTGGTTAACAGGCACGTGTCAGCTAATCCACAGGGGACATTCAAATTCTAGCTCCAGACTGTTGTTGCCTTGGGGAAATGCAAAGATTTTAAGGCCTGATTTTCTGTTTGTAACTGAGATGCTGAGAATATAAAATTCGATGTGAAATCGTCAACTTTTCAAATATTGGATCACATTAGTTAAAACCACTTTTCAGGCTGCTCATCATCATACTAGCACATCATTAGGCTAAAATCATATCAAAGACGTCTGGTTTGTCCCCTGTGCCCTTTAAGGACAACTGAAACATAAGGACGGGAATGGGACATTCATTCTTCCTCTAGACCCTCACCCTTTGCCTCCATCGGCTGGCATTCATAGAAGAGGCAGACGGTTTTGTTCAACTTCAGCATAATCAGAGTCCTGAGAGTTAAACACAATACATATATAATTTCATACTAGTCGTTTTAATATTAGCCTAAACAAAACCATCAAAAACCCAACCCATTGCTGTTATGTTGGTTCTGGTTCCCGAGGACCCCCTGGGTGCCAGGGAGAAACTACACATCACAGGATTCTCAAGCCTGTGGGCTTCTAGAAGCAGGCCATTAGTTATTTTTTCTGAGGGGTGCAACTGCCCACCTCTTGATACGTTGAGTCCTTAACCATTTGTGCCACCCAGGGTCTCCCAGTCTTCGTATGTGACCCCCAAATTCCTTGACAGGCTACCTATAGGAAGGTAGAGTCTATGCCCTTTGCCCTTAAATTGGGATGTTTCATGACCTCTGTGACCAATAGATTATGGAGAAGATGACACAGTGACATCTAGTTTGGGCAACCCCCTTCCCTCCCACAAAGTGCTTCACAGCTTCTGAAAAATCCCTTCAAAGACTTCTTCTTGAGTGCTCACCCTTAGAATGTCCAGCCTCCACGTGCTACCTCTCAGGACACTTCTCAGCACCCGGACACTATGCTGAAAGAAGCCTGAGCCACCTGGAAAGGTCACGTGGAGACACTCCAACCAACAACCCAGCTAAGCACCCAGGTAACGGCCAGCTTCAGCTGCCAGCCCTCTGAGTGCACGTGTAGGCACTGGAGTCACCAGAGGCCCCTGCCCCAGCTCCCATGTGACTGCCAACTCATGGGAGACTCCAAGCACGACCCAGTGGCATCCCAGCAACCACACGATGATGGTCCTTGTTTGAAGCCACTGCGTTTGGGGAGGGGGCATTTCTTGCCCAGCCACAGGAATGAGAACCTGCATCTCAACAACATGCAGGTGGTTGAGGGGGCCATCTTTCGAGCAAGGCAGCCTCCCTTCTTGTCAACTGCTGGGGATTTTTGTTGTTCTTGCCATTGCTGCCCCAATTCCCCAGGAGCTAGTGGAAGGCAGTCAGCAGGCCTCAGGTGCCCAGGAGGCAGGAGCCTCTGTGGGATGCAGTTACAATGGGAGACATAACCTTAAAGGCAGGAGCCTGACTTTACCTTTGCCTCCTGGAGATTTGGGATGCAGTACACCTGTCAAATCCCATCTTCTGCCCAACCCTGATCATATGTCTGTCTTATGTTTGCACACAGGACGCAGACTTGTGAACACCCAAAGAACAGGGTCTGGTGCCAAGAAACCAGCGCCACAAGGAACTGATGTTTCTCCAGCAATGGGGATGGGTGGGATGAGAGGAAGAAAGGAGTACAAATCACTGGATCAAAACAAGGTGGGGAAAGGAAGGAGCAAAGGGAGAGAGTGAAGGAGGGAGACTGGGAGGCTGAAGGGAAAAGGCAGGGAAGGAAAGGAGAAAGGTGGCGGTGGGGAGAGAGGAGCGAAGAAGAAATGGAGGAGTGTGGGAGGGAAGATGGAAGGTGAAGGCAGGCAGGAAGACGTGAGCAAAGGGAGGGAAGGAAGAAAAGAGAAAGAGAAGGGCAAGAAGAAGAAAGGAAGGTAGGGAAGAAAGGAAGAAAATGAGAAACGTAATGTCAATGGCACCCTCTATGTTTTTATTTCCTGTTTTTCTGAGGTAGCCTCTTCAGCAGAAGCAAATGGGCTGAATCGCCTGAAACTCCACCTAGGTAGTAAGCACGAGTTTCGTTTCGCCAGGGCCTGTGAAAATGTTTGAACTGAGCAGCATTAACACGGAGACAGCGATTACCCCACGTGGCTGTTGCGCTCTGATGATACCAAGGCAACGGGAATGGGGGGCTCATTATTTCACCAGGTGACAAAAAATAGTATTTTGATGTTTAACCCTGAATGTGGGGAAGGGGTGCGTGGGGGAGGAATCAGGGGCTCTTTGTGGAGTCTCCTCTTGCCATTGTGATGCCCCTTGGCCTGCCAACAACCTGAGGTCCTGCACGCTGCCAGTGAGGGGCTTGGCTGCAGGCCCTAGCCCAGCATTTCTTATCAGATTTACTGTGACAAGTGATGGGAGAAAAGCAAGATGCTGTTAACAGCGCATCCGTTCAGACGCTGCTATTTAGAAATTTGGATTTATATTTTGTCAGCTAGAAGTAGCACTGATGTTAATCTTTGCACTACCCTTGGAAAAAAATCATTCATAATCTTATAACAATAATCCATAGCATTTGAGGAGCTCTGAGAACCAAGGGATGGTCAGAAGCATTTTTAGACAGATGCCTCATTTCATCTTCAAAGCAACCCAGTGAGGAATAAGAAAAGTTGGCTTATGACTTCCCTTTTGGAAAGTGAATCTTTGGAAGCACAGAGAGGTCCAGGTTTGCCCAAGGTCACATAGTCAATAAGTTAGAGAGCCTGGATTTGAACCTGAGCGGTCTGCTGCCAGAGGTACTTTTTTTGCTCGTGTTTATTAAGGCAACTTGGAGCTATGGCAAGGATTCAGATAGAATTGAGGATCATTTTTTTAACAATTTATTAGGGGCTCATACAACTCTTATCACAGTTCATACATATACATACATCAATTGTATAAAGCACATCTGTACAGTCTTTGCCCTAATCATTCTTTTCTCCTCTTTTCTTTTTTTACATTTTATTAGGGACTCATACAACTCTTATCACAATCCATACATATTCATACATCAATTGTATAAAGCACATCCATACATTCCCTACCCCAATCATTCTCAAAGCATTTGCTCTCCACTTAAGCCCTTTGCTTCAGGTCCTCTTTTTTTCCCCCTCCCTCCCCTACCCCCCCTCCCTTATGTGCCCTTGGTAATTTATACATCGTTATTTTGTCATATCTTGCCCTATCCGGAGTCTCCCTTCCCCGGTTCTCTGCTGTCCCTCTCCCAAGGAAGAGGTCACATGTGGATCCTTGTAATCAGTTCCCCCTTTCCAACCCACTCACCCTCCACTCTCCCAGCATCGCCCCTCACACCCTTGGTCCTGAAGGTATCGTCCACCCTGGATTCCCTGTACCTCCAGCCCTCTTATGTACCAGTGTACAGCCTCTGCCCTATCCAGCCCTAACAGTGCTTCTCTCTATCCTTGTGGAGCCCTGGTGATGGGCTGGGCTGCTAAGTAGTAGCTTAAAGAGGCTTTCCCCTCCTGTGAAAAGTTACACTCTCGGGAAACTCACGGGTGCCAGTTCTACCCTGTCCTCCAGGGTTGTTCTGAATCAATGTCAACTCAATGGCAGTGAGTTTGGCTTTTTAATGTCTCTCCCTGTTGTTGTTGTTGTTGTTGTTGTTAGTTTGCCATCCAGTTGGTTCTGGTCCATGGCAAACCTATTCACAGCAGAATGTAACAATAACAGCACCTCCTCCATCCACCCAAGTGTTCCTATGCTCAGTCCTCTTGTTGTAGTCACTGTGTCAATCCAGCTCTTCAAGGGCCTTCAACATTTTTTCACAGCCCTTCCATTTTTCTAAGCATGATGCCTCTCCAGGGACTGGTCTCCACTGACAACATGTCCAAAGTCTCACCATATTTACTTCTAATGGAAATTCTGGCCGTAATTCCAAGACAGATTTTGTTTGTTCTTTTGGTAGTCCATGGTACTGTCAATATTCTTTGCCAGTACCATGGTTCAAATTCATACAGTTTACCTGGGTCTTCTTCACTCAATGGCAAGCTTTTCACATGCAGATGAGGCAAATGAATATACCATGTTTGGATCAGGTGTACTTCCTGCTTAAAGTAACATCCTAACTTTTCAACATTCTAAAGAGCTCTTATGCAGCAGATCTACCAAGTGCAATGTATCTTTTCATCTCTTGACTGCTGCTTCCAGGAGCATTGCTTGTGGATCCAGACAAGACAAAATCCTTGACAACTTCAAGTTTTTCTCGATTTATCATCATGTTACCTATTGGTTCAGTTGTGAGGATTTTGGTTTTCTTTGTGTTGAGTTGTATCCCACATTGAAGGCTGCAATCCTTGATCTTCACCAGCAAGTGCTTCAAGTCCCCCATCCTTGTCAGCAAGCCAAACTGTGTCGTCTGCATATAGCAGGTTGTTAATAATATTTCCTCCAAATCTGATTCTGTGTTCTTCTTCATATAATTTGGCTTCTCTGATTATTTGTTCACCATACAGATTGAAAAAGTTTAATAAGCGGGTGCAACCTGGATGCACACCTTTCTTGATTCTTAAACCGTGCAATCTACCCTTGTTCTATTTGTGCTACTGCTTCTTAAACCATGTACAAGTTTCACATGAGCAAGACAAAGTGTTCTGGAATTCCCTTCTCAAAACTATCCATGTTTTCTTATGATCCACACAGTCAGATAGCTTGGGTGTTAATAAAACATAAGTAAACATCTTTAGGGTATTCACTGCTTTCAGGCAAGATCCATCTGATATCTGATATCCGTTGTTCCACATCCTCTTCTGAATCTGGCTTAAACCTCTGGGAAACCAAACTCATTGCCTTGTAGTTGATGACAACTCATCCTGACCCTATAGTATAGGGTAGAACTAACTGCCCCTGTGAGTTTCTGAGACTGTAACTCATTATGGGAGTAGAAAACCTTGCCTTTCTCCCACGGAGTGACTGGTGGTTTTGAACTGCTGACCTTGGGGTTTGCAATCCAACCTGTAAGCACTGTGCCACGATGGCTCTTGAATGCTGAATATGGTAACTTTCTGTCAATGAATTAACGCAACTGTTGTATTAGCTTCAGTACAATTTGACTCACATGTGATGCCAATGATAGTGTTACATAATTTGACCATTCCGTTGGTCTCCCTTCTTTGGTATGTATACACATATGGATCTCTTCCAGACTGTAAGCCAAGTAGCTGTATTCCAAATTTCCTGACATAGATGAGTGAGTGCTGCCAGTGCTTTATCAGCTTGTGGAAACATTTCAATAGATATTCCAGCAATTCCTGGCATCTTGTTTTGGGCTAGTGCTTTCCATTCATCTTGAATTTCTTCTTTCCTGACCATTGGTTCTTGCTCATATGTTACCTCCTGAAATGGTTGAATGTTGGTCTATTCTTTTTGATACAGTGACTCCATATTGTTTCCATCTTCCTCAGATGTTTCCTTCATCATTCAATATTTTGCCCATAGAATTTTTTAATATTGCACCTCGAGAATTGACATTTTTCTTCAGTTCTTTCAGTTTAAGATATGCTGAATATGTTCTGTTTTGGTTTTCTAACTCTAGGCCTTTGCACATTTTGTGATAATATTTTACTTTGTATTCTCGAGTTGTCCTTTGAAATTTTATATTTAGCTCTTTACTTCATCATTTCTTCCATTTGCCTTAGCTACTCTCTGATTAAGAGTAAGTTTCAGAGTCTCTTCTGACATGCACTTGTATCTTTTCTTTATTTCCATTTTTTTAAATGACACTGTGCTTTATTCAGAGATGTTCTCAAAATTTGGTGGGTTATTATCAAGGTTGTATATTGACTCTCGTGTACTTGTTTGCATTTTCTTGAACTTCAACTTGAGCTCACATATGAACAATTGCTGATCTGTTCCACAATCAGTCCCTGGACTGGTTTCAGTTGCTGATATTGAGCTTCTTTTATTGTCTCTTCCCACAGGTGTAGTCAATTTGACTTCCGTGTATTCCATCTGGAGAAGTCCACATTTATGGTCACCTTTTTTGTTGTTGATCAAATGTTTGAAGAAATCATTAATCATGCAAAATTCTAACATACAATCAAGATAAATTGGTAATTATTGGTGATTGGAGTGCAAATGTTGGAACCAAAGAGGAAAGAACAGAAGTTGGAAAATATAGTATATGCTATCAGCAATTTATTGGTCTTGCAAACTCTGTCATGCGATCTCCAGCTTGGTTTCTATCACCAAGACCATATTTTTCAACTACTGATCCTTCCTCTTTGTTTTCAACTTTTGCATTCCAATAGCATGTTGATAGCAAGTCTGACAAATTTGGGACTGAATATGGTGGTAGAATTATTCAATTTCTGCATCACCAGCTTTGGGTGGTTGGTGCATAAATTTGAACAATAGTTGTATTGATTGGTTCTCCTTGAAGGGGGCTAGATAGCATCCTATCAAAGATAACATTGTACATTAAAATAGATCTTAAAATGTCCTTTTGATGATGAATGCAATGTTGTTTCTCTTGATTGTGTCATTTCCAGCAGAGTAAACCATAAGATTTTCTGTTTCAAAATAGTCAATATCAGTCCATTTCAGCTAACTAATGCTTACAATATCAATCTTTATGTATTCCATTTCATTTTTAATGACTTCCAATGTCCCTAGATTCATATTTCATACATCCCAAGTTTCAATTATTAATGACGATTTGATCTGTTTCTCCTCATTTTGAGTTGTGCCCCATCAGCAATGAAGGTCCTGATGGCTATACTCGATTTGCATCATTATGGTCGACTTGCCTATGAAAAGTCAGCTCTTCCTCTTCCTCAGCCAGTATTTTGAGTACTTTCCAAGTTGAAGAGCTCATCTTCTGGCACACGTTCTGACAATGTTCTTCTGTTGTTCATGGGGGGTCTAGTAACTGACAGTGTTGCTGCTATCCATAGGGTTTTCAATGGCTCATTCTTCCCATGCAGGTAGCCAATTCCTTCTTCATTGTCTGTTCTTTGTCTGGAAGCTCTTTGGGTGGCCCTGCTGGTATATGAAATGCCAATCACATAGCTCCCAGTATCTCACAAAACAAAAGTCACCACAGTACCACAAAATGCCAGACAAGTGATGGACCTCTATTCTTAGTGAGGCGTGGCCTGGTGGGAGGAGTGGGCCCTTAGGTGGTTCTGATCCACTTACTGGAACAAATACTGTTAGTTCTTATTTCATAAATGTGAAATGCATAAAAGAGACCCCCCCCCAAAAATATCCTCCAATTCAGACTTTCTGCCTTTTAAAAGAGGATAACCCACTCTGATTCAAAGTCATTGAGGTGTTTTGTTTTTCCCTCCCTCTGAGGCTACAGAGACTAGACTAATCACAGCTGAAGTGGAGCGACTGAAATGACTTAAAGCACCAGCTAGACTGGCTGTCAAAAGCAGCTACAGTCAACAGCTACAGACTGACAGAGCTGCTCAGCCAAGAGCTGAGGGTCCTCAACTCCCACTTCTACTGATGGGCACAGCCAGTGGCCTCTGGGAGTTGACTGGAACCCAGCAGCCAGCTGTGAGGAGCAAGCTAATTCATCTCAGCCTTGCCCAGGTCATCAAGTCACTGAAGGAGTATCGGGAAAGAGGGAAGAAATTTGGGGTCCCACATTTGGCCACAGACAAAAGTTGTTCTGTGTTTAGACAGTAGTTCTGGGCCTGAGTTTGGGGCAGGTGTGATGAAGGAAAGTTGGCTCCCTCCCTGCATCTGGGAACAGATGGTGGGGCTGCCCTGGAAACAGCAGGCCAGTCCGCTGTAGCAAAAAAGGCTTGGCCTCTAAAGCCCTGGCAGGGCAGACTGAAGCTACCTGGACTGTTTTTTCTTAACCCAATGGCTCCTGCTACCCTCACCACCCCCAACTAGGTAAAAGGGAAGAAAGATGCATTTTCTTTACAGAGGCAACTTTCTAGAAAGGAGACCAGCCCACCAGCTGTGAAAGGTCCCCTTAAACCATTTTACTTTGAGCAGGAGGAAGAAATGTTGAGATTCCCAGAGCCACGTGGAATTGTGGATCCTCTAGTTTAGGTTCCAGTGATGCCAGATCGATTTTTCTAGAGAAAGTAAAAATTCCTGTTTTCTTAAAAACCTCCTGATTTTTTCAAAGGCGATTCAATAACATTGGATAGAAGCCAAGTAGGCCAAAGAGCCCTGATGGCACAGTGGGTTATGTGTTGGGCAGCTAACTAGAAGGTCAGTAGTTTGCAACCACCAGTCACACTGGGGGAATGGGGGGTGGGGGATAGGGTGGGGGGCTGTGCAGAGATGAGACCTTCTAGTCCATATAGAATTTCAGCCTCAGAAACCCACAGGGGCAGTTCCGCTCGGTCTTACAGGGTCACTGTGAGTTGGAATCTTCTAGATGGCAGTGAATAAGCAGGCCAACCAGAGTCCACACAGGTCCTCATTTGGCCATGGGAGTCCCCAGTCTGTGACCCTCACAGAATCGACCTTTGTGTATCGATGTTAAAAGTGAGATCCAGAGAGGGGAGCGCCTGTCCCCTTGAGGAGCACTGAGTTGACTTTCCAGTCTCCAATCTGTAGCAGACATTCCCGGTGCTCCTTCTCTTCATTCCCAAATTCCTGATTCCATGTACTCGCCTCAGTCACCAAGGGCCAGCTCTGAAGGTCCCTTTGCTGGTGCTGGCTGAATGTGCTGAGGAACATATGCCCCTGGGAACAGCCCTGACCAGGCCCCTCACTCCTTGGATGGCAAAACTCTGAGAGGCGTGTGCTACACCTACCCCTGGAGACTTCCTAAGTGATTAAGCAGCAGGTTCCCAGGTTTGTAATTGGATTCACAATCTATTTGTTATCGGTGGCCTTCCCTCCACTGGCTCACAATGCCACATCATTACCTGCATGCTCAGAGTTTCCTAAATAAGCTCATTGCCTTTAAGTCTTTGGCCAGGGTCTGCTTCAGTGAGAACCCAAACTAAGCCCTGGTCTGAATCGTTATGTGTCCTTCCTGCCATCCAGTTGACGCCGACTCATGGCGAATCTATAGGATAGGGTAGAACTGCACCTGAGAGTTTCTCTGACTGGAACTCTTTTTTTTTTAACATTTTATTAGGGGCTCATACAACTCTTATTACAATCCATACATATACATACATCAATTGTATAAAGCATATCCGTACATTCTTTGCCCTAATCACTCTCAAAGCATTTGCTCTCCACTTAAGCCCTTTGCATCAGGTCCTCTTTTTTTTACCCTCCCTCCCGCTCCCCACTCCCTCATGAGCCCTTGATAATCCACAGATTGTTATTTTGTCATATCTTGCCCTATCCGGAGTCTCCCTCCCCCCCCTTCTCTGCCGTCTGTCTCCCAGGGAGGAGGTTACATGTGAATCCTTGTAATCTGTTCCCCGTTTCCAACCCACTCACCCTCTACTCTCCCAGTATCGCCCCTCACACTCCTGGTCCTGAAGGTATCATCCACCCTGGATTCCCTGTGCCTCCAGCTCCTATATGTACCAGTGTACAACCTCTGCCCTATCCAGTCCTGCAAGGTAGAATACGGAGCATGGTAGTTGGGGGGAGGAAGCATCCAGGATCTGGGGGAAAGCTGTGTTTTTCATCGGTACTACATCGCACACTGACTGACCCATCTCCTCTCCTAAACCCCTCTGTGAGGGGATCTCCAGTGGCCAGCAAATGGGCTTTGGGTCTCCACTCTGCACTTCCCCCTTCATTCACTATTATGTGTATATATATATATATCATATACCATATATTTTTCATAATGCCTTATACCTGGTCCCTTTGGCACCTTGTGATCGCACAGGCTGGTGTGCTTCTTCCATGTGGGCTTTTTTGCTTCTGAGCTAGATGGCCGCTTGTTCACCTTCAAGCCTTTAAGACCCCAGACACTATCTCTTTTGATAGCCGGGCACCATCAGCATTCTTCGCCACATTTGCTTATGCACAAGTTTGTCTTTGGCAATCGTATCATGGAGGTGTGCAGCCAATGCTGTGATTTTTTTGTTTTTTGATGCCTGATAACTGATCCCTTCGGGACCTCGTGATCACACAGGCTGGTGTGCTCTTCCATGTGGGCTTTGTTGCTTCTGAGCTAGATGGCCTCTTGTTTATCTTCAAGTCTTTAAGATCCCATACACTATCTCTTTTGATAGCCGGGCACCATCAGCTTTCTTCACCACATTTATTTGTTCACCAGCTTTGGCTTCAGCAGTTGTGTCTGGAGGATGAGAATTGTAGAGTGGCAATTTAATAAAAGAAAATATTCATGCATTGAGGGAGTGCTTGAGTTAAGGCCCAAGGTCCTGCCGCCACCTTAATACTAAACCTATAAATATAGACACATAGATCTATTTCCCCATCCATATATATATTTGCATGCACATGTCTTTGTCTAGACCTCTATAAATGCACTTTGACTCCTAGCTCTTTCCTCCATCTCCCTTGACTTTCCTCCTGTCCCACTACCATGCTCCGTCCCCACCTGGGTTACAGCTATACCTCTTCTTTACGTAACCTTACCCTTGATCATTCCCTACCAGGCCTGCCACTTCCCCCTCACTACCATTTCGAGTCCCATGTTTTTCCCTTGTCCCTGTGTTTGTTAACACCACTTCCTTACCTCCCGCACCTCCCCCTATCCCAAGTGCCCCCGGAACTGTCGGTCCTGTTGTTTTTCCTCCAGATAGTTCATCCAGCCTCTCTTATTTAGACAGACCTGTGGAGACACTAACATGCATGAAAACAAGACAGAGGAAAACAAAGCAACAGTATACAACCAGACAACAAAACAACAAAAACTAACCACTGACAAAGAACAAAACAAAACACATCAAGAAAGAAGACCTTGTAGTTAGTTCAAGGATCATTTGTTGGACCTTAGGAGTGTTTTCCAATCCAGTCTGTTGAGGCACCACAACCTGGCCCCAAAGTCCACTTTCAGCATTCCCTGAGGACCTTGCCATTCCATTCCCTTGCTGTTCCACTGCACTCCACCACACTTTGCCTCGGTGTGGTGGAATCAGGTTAGGTGCAATTCGCACACTGTGTCTCCAGTGCTGTCCCCTGTATCACCCTTGGTAACTGAGGGGCATCTTGTCTCATAGTGGGGCCAGCCATGTTGTTCTCTTTGTGGACTGGCTGCTCTGAGACTGGAACTCTTTAGGGGAGTAGAAAGCCTCATCTTTCTCCCTTGGGGTGGCTTGGGATTTCAAATTTGCCATTTCAGACATTGCGTTTAGCAGCCCAACACATAACCCCTATACCCCACCATAGCTACAGAAAACAATAAAGAAACAAAATCCAACAACACTCATTGCCATTGGGTGCATAACAATCCTATCGAGAGAAAATACTGCGGCCTCCTGGGTTTCCAAGGCTATAACTCTTTGTAAAAATAAAATTGTGTTATGTTTTCAGTGAAAATTTACATAACCGATTAGATTTTCATTTAACAAATTCTCTACTTGTTTAGTGACATTAGTTAATTTTTCAATAAAAAGGAAAGCAGAAAATTAAAAAAAGAACAAATGAAAAACGTGCTAAGAGTAAAGACAAATGATAAGATGTTAATTTTTAACCTAATCATATCTGCAACAATACACTTTCTGATGTACTGATGTTGAGCAGGGTTTAATCCCATCCCTGGTGAATGGTCCCAGGGGATTTAATGGAGGCTTATTCTCTGTGGCATCTCTGCCAATGCATTTTGGGTTTTTATACTCATCTAAGGTTATAACTCTTTATGGGAGAAGAAAGCCTCATCTTTCTCCAAAGGAGCGACTGGTGAATTCCAACTGCTGACCTTGCAGTTAATAGCCCAACACATAACCCATTATGCCACCAGAAGAGAGATTTGTATCTGGGTGCCTTCCAATTCAAGCACTACAATTATGCAAGGAGGATATTTTTTTCTGTACTGGAGCCAGGTCAAGTCAGAACCAGTGTGTCCATGGTTTGCAGCGAAGTCAGAGGAAGAAGAGGGTAGACTGTCTATAACTTCTCATAGCCCAGGGAAATGCTAGGCCTGGAAGGGGGCATGTGGCTCAACCATATTCAGAAAATCTGCACACTAACCTCCCCGGCTCAAATAATTACCAGCACCATGTCTCTGAATATCACCTGAAAGCAAAATAGTGAAAGCACCATTTCCATTTCATAATACTTTTATTAAAAGTAAAGTTCAATTCAGTGATGTGAAGAAGCTGGGAAAATTATCTTTTCATTTCTTTCTTTTTCTTTCCCTCCCTTTCCCCTTCTTCTCCACAGAACTGAGAGGCAGAAGGAATAAAGGCAGCATGGCACCAGCTGGAGGACACCGTGGGGTCAGGGTCACCATTTAACTCGTGCTTCTCCAGTTTGGAGGGGCAACTGGATGTCCTCATTTGTGACTTTGCTTATTAATCTTTTTGAGTTAACAAGGTCATGGTAAAAAATGATTGTTGGTGTTTTTGTTAGGAACCTTCTAGTCCAGTCCAACTCATAGTGACTCAATGCATCAGTGCCGAGCTCTCTAGACCAATGGTTCTCAACCTGTGGGACCCTTGCACAGGGTGACTGTAACAAAATTACAGTTATGAAGCAGCAATGAGAATATTTTTATGGTTGTGGAGGTCACCACAACATGAGGAACTGTATGAAAGGGTTGTGGCATTAGGAAGTTTGAGAACCACTGCTCTAGGCTTTTCTATGCTGTAATCTTTAAAAGAATGAGTTGCCTGGTTTTTCTTCCAAGAACAGAGCCACTGGTGGGTTCAAACCTTCAACCTTTTGGATAGCAGCTGAGCACTTAACCATTGTGCCTCCAGGGCTCTTTGATAAACTCTATCAGAGGGTCTTAACCATTGCAACCCCATGGATCCTTTTGGCATTTAGGAAAGGCTATGGAACACCTGCCCACTCCCCAGAATAATATTTCCAAATACCTCCAATGAAATACAGAATCACAAAGGCACAAATTGTATTGAAATGCAGTGATAAAAATAAGACATTGGATTTGTGGCAAATATACATGTTAATAAATACATTAAATATGATCTGATGGTGGGTCTAATAAACCAAACCCACACCATTGAGTTGATCCTGACTCACTGTGACCCTATATAAAATTCCTCAGGCTAAATCTTGACAGGAGCAGATCATCTCACCTTCCTCTCAGAGAACAACTGGTGCCTTTGAACTGCCAACCTTGAGGTTACCTGCCCAATGGCTCACCCACAGCGTCACCGTGAGTTCTAGATAGTGATGAGCATGAACTGTACTCAATGATGGCTGCAACGACTAGCATGGGGTGTGAAAGCATGTATAATTTCTCTCGGTGGTAATCGCATGGCTATTCAGAACACAGCTGTGGACATGCTAAACTGTCCTAGGAGCTTAGGGGAACTAACTCAACCAGGATTGTCCCTCATCCAATTTGACATTGCTCCCCAGCCTGCTGGGGCTCAGTGGTTCAGTGTTAGGGTCCCTTGTCTAGATACCAGAGCTGGCATGGAGAAAGTCATTCCTCTGCAGCCTTCTAGTGTGTGTGGGAAGATATTAGTGTTAAGCCTTGGCAGGAAATTGGTGGATTTTCCTGGCAGCCACATTCTTAATAACCATTTACTGGATACTTATTATATTCTGAGGGTAAATTGTGGTTCAGTTGTAGAATTCTCCTTTTCCATGTGGGAGATCTGGGTTTGAGTCCAAGACAATGCAACTCATGTGCATTCAACACTCATTTGTCAGGGGGATGCTTGGTTATTGCTGTGGTACTGAACTGATTTCTGTGTTGCTATGATACTGAAATGGGGAAGCTTGGTTGGGTGCGGCTATGAGACTGAACCTGTTTCTGTGATGTGTCCAGACTAAGATGAGCGATGAAGAAGAGCCTGGTATTCTACTTCTGAAAACCAATTAACGAAAACCCCTGTGAATCACAATCTGATGCACAACCAAAGAGATGGTGCAGGACCAGGGAGAATATTGCCCATGGAGTCACTGGGAGCTGGTTGTCACAGTGAGTTGGACTGGAGGCTGACTCAACAGCAGCTAACAACCATTGTGTTCCAGGCACTCGATTTGCTTTAAAAATCTAGCTCAGCCTTCTGGTACAGGGAAGTGATTAATCATGCCTACTTTATAGCACACAGTGAACCCTGATCAATGTCAGGCCCTGCTTGTGTTTTGTCCCTCCTTTTCCACATTCACATCACTTCCATTCCCCTCTTCAGACAAGTACCCCCTGCTGGGTGCTTGGTGTGTGTGTGTCCTTATAGGCATACAGCCATGTGCACTAGACCATGCTGCTTGGTGAATGGGCTTTCAGCTTCCATGAATGGTACTGCAATATAAATCTCATTCAGTTTCTGACCTTTTCAACTCCTTGCAATGTCATTAAGAGTTATTGCCATGCTGCATATCAATTGCATGTGCTGCTGCGTGCCACTTGGTCATGAGCAATCATCATCTTTCTTTTTTTTCCTTCTTCAGTTGTCTGTTGATTGGCATCCAATTCGGCTCCAACTCTTCTCTACTGCAGGTATCAGCGTGGTGACCATTCTTTTAAAAATGCCCCAAGGGCCCTGTGAATTGGATAAATAGCTTGGCCTATATACCCAGGAATTATGCGTTGGGCTGCTAACCCCAAGGTGAGCAGTTCCAACCCACCAGCTATTCCATGGAGCAAAGAGAGGCTGTCTGCTGTCGTTAAGAATTAAGTTTTGTAAACCTATAGCAGCAATTCTACTGTGCCTTGTAGGGTTGCTAATGAGGAAGAATCAACTGGGGTTTTGTTTGTTTTTATCCATCCAGGAGAGAGCTTTGATGGGGGAGATATTAAGTGCTTGGCTGCTAACCCAAAGGTCAGTAGTTTGAAGCCGTCTTCCACACACTGTGGGATGAAGGCATGGCTGTCTACATCCCAATAGAAGCCTTGAAAACATCATGGGACCATTCAGCTTTGTTTGATAGGGTCATGAGGAATGAAAGTCAACTCAGTGATTGCGCTTCTTTGGTTGTACGCCCAGGAGGGGCTCACTAGGTCCTAGGGTCCATTCAATGGGCTTTCACTAAGCTCTGCCAGATTGCTGTGCAGCAAACCTGCATCATTAGCAGTGTTTCTCTGCTTTCCCCGGATCTCCAATGACACTTGGTATGTTTGTCTTTCTAAATGTTGCCCGTTTGATGGTTTTAAAAGGTCAAGCACAATAAACTCATCTATCCCAGGCACTTTATGGTTCTGTAGCAGATTCTTAGGGTTGCCATGCCACATTCCTTTGACCCATCTCTGACACCATCTCACTGCCTTCCAGTCAATACCGACTCATAGCGATCCTGTGGGGCAGTGTACAATTGCCCCCTGCGAGTTTCAAACACTACAACTCTTTATTGGAGTAGAAAACCCCATCTTTCTTCCTTGGAGCTAGTAGTTTTGAACTGCTGACCTTGAAGTTAGCAAACCAACTTGTAACCACTGCACTTCCAGGGCTCCTCCTGATATCCATCATAGCAGTGACGAACGGCTCTATGTAAGTGCAGGCTCCTGCTGAAATGGTGTCTTATCACAACTGTGCAGCACGCAGCTCTCCATGTCCTTCTGCCTCGAAGCCTTTTCAAAGGCATGGAAAGCCAAACCCAGGAAGGTAGGAGAGGTCACCTTGCTAGGAGGAATGCTCAACACCACTACAGGCGAAGAAGAGCCCAGCCTCCTGTTTCTGGTAGACAATTCTAGGACAGAACCCATGTTGCTCAGAAGTCCTGGGGGAATCAAGCCCCTGTATCCTAAATTAAAAGCCTCAACACCCCGTTCCCATTGTGATTGCTTCTCCCCCTAACTCAGTCTTGCGTCTGCTTTCCTATTCCCACTCCCTGCCATCAGATCTCAAATAGACTCCCTGCACCCAGGCCTGAGGAATAAGCTCGGTATGCAAGGGCACTCAATCCAAGACACACACATTACTCTGAATCTCCAAAACAACCCTGTGGGCTACGTGTGTAATCCCCAGTTCACAGATGAGAAATGGATTGAAAAACAGTGACACACCCAAGATCACACAGGCCAGGGTCCAAGTCTGTGTCTATCAGTTATTCTTTTATTCAAGTATGCCAGAGAAGACTGGGTCTTAACACTTGAGCAATCTTCTTGGAAGAATAAGGCAAACTACAGAAAACACAAAATGAATATCGCTTTTGTTCGTTTATCCATTTGCAAAAGACATAATACCTATAGTGCTAAGAATAGTATTCAAAGTATCTATTACTACCCCCTCAAAGCTTATATACTAGTCACCAAACTCAAACAAATACAATGCTATCAAGTTGATTACAACTTATAGCAACCCCATATAGGGCTTCCAAGACTGTAAATCTTTACAGAAGCAGAGAGCTTCACTTTTCTCCCCCTGAGTGACTGGTGCATTTGAACTACTGACCTTGTGGTTAGCAGCCCATTGCTAAATGATTAGTTCCATAATCATTACGCTTACTTAACTCTACATTCTTTTAATTATTTCTCTATCAGTCCAAATTGCATCTGGCTACATGGGAAAAAACAAACCGACACTAGTGGTCTAATCACAAAAGCTTCATTTTTCTTATATTAACACCAAAAATACCAAACCAGTTGCCACTGAATTGATTCTGATTTACAGTTACCCCATATGATTGAGGGTAGAACTGTGCCCCATGAGGTTTTCAAGGGCTGAATTTTTAAATGTAGATTGCCAGGTTTTTCTTCCAAGGCATCTTTGTCTTAGCAGTGAATTGTGTTAACCCTTTACACCACACAGGGTTTTGTCTTATACAATAGTAAGTATTGAAATAGGTAGCCTAGGTCTGGCGTATTTGCTCAGGGACTCATCTTGGATATAGGAGAATGCATGCTTTTTGGTCTGCCAAACTCATGTAACCTATGTGACTCTCTCATCTTTCAATATTCTGACTAGGGAGCATGACAGCAGAAGAGCCAAGGACAAAAATGAAATGGGTTATGCCAGACAAGTGTTTTGCCTTAAACAACAACAAAAACTTTCTTGGGAGTCCTACTCAGTATCTTTCACCTACACATATTTGGCCCAAACTGGGTCAAATGCTTATGCATAGCTGCAAGGGAGCCTAGGAGGGAGCGATTTAAGTAGGTACATTATCACCCTAAACAAAATTGAGCTTCTATTAGTAGTAAGAATGAGAAAAATGGATACTGTTTAGGCATATAGCAGGGTTGGTTAGAATTCTATTTTGTGTCTTAATTTACATTTTGAATGAACTCAGAAAAAGTCATAGAGAGTAGAACAAAGGGATGGATGCGCATCCAACCACCTCAACTACTCATTTCTTTTCATGCTCTCCCTCTAGCTTCCCTGAATAGTTCTTGGTTACACATTGGGCTGCTAATTGCACGGTCGGTATTTTGAAATCACCGGCTGCTCTTCGGGAGAAAGATGGGACTCTACTCTGTAAAGAGGTACAGTCTCAGAACCTCACAGGTACAATTTTACCCATGTCCTGTAGGGTCGATATGAGTTAGCATTGATTCAATGGCAGTGAGCTTGGTTTGGATAGATCTGTGGAATCTTAGGATGGAATAGTTTGAATACACAGAAAAAAATTCAGTGGAATCATAACCCTCTAAATAATTACCCTCTAAAGCCACAAAGATCAACTGTGTCCAGCATGGTGACAGTTTAGCATATGCCATGGGCACATTGCTCATATCCCAGTGTTGTTAATCAACAAAAACTCACGCACTGCCACTTATAGTGACCCTATGCACAATAGAATAAAAGCCTTTCTAGTCCTGTGACATCCTCACAATGGTCATATTTTAGCCTATTGTTACAGCCACTGTGTTGATCCATCTCATTCAGGGCTTACCTGTTTTTTGACGATGCTCTACCAAGTATTTTGTCCTTTTCTAGGGACTAATTTGTCCTGATACCATGTTCAAAGTATATGAAATGGAGTTTTACCATCCTCACTTCAAAAATACATTCTGGCTCTACTTCTTCCGGGATAGACCTCTTTGTTCTGCTGGGCATTCATGGTATATTCAATATTATTTGCAACATCATATTTTAAAGGCATCATATTTTTTTCAGTCTTCCTTATTTATGGTCCATCTTTCACATGCATATGTCAAACATTACCATCAAGTCTATTCTTATTCATAGTGATCATATATGGTTTCCAAGGTTGTAAATCTTTACAGGGTCAAATAGCTTCCTCTTTCTTCTGTGGAGCAGCAAGTGGGTTGAACCACCAACCTTGCTGTTAGTCATTCAACCCATACCAGACACTGAAATTAAGACTCCTTTCACATGCATCTAAGGTGATTAAAAATATCAAGGCTAAAAGCAGGCATAATTTGCTAATCCCCAGAGTAAAACATTTGCTCTTTCACATTTTAAAGAGGTCTTTTACAACAGATTTTTCCAATGAAATACGTTGATTTATTGACTGCTGCTTCTGTGAGTATTGATTGTGGGTCCAAGTAAAATAGAGTTTAGCTACATTTCTCTATTTGTAATGATGTTGTGTGTTTATATTTGTCAAGTTGAGAAGACATTTGTATTCTTAGTGTTGAAGACTAATTCATACTGAAGGTGTACTATATGAGCTTTATCAGTAAGTACTTCAAGGCCTATTGACTTTCAGCCAGCAAGATTGGGTCATCTGCATAATACAGGTTGTTAATGATTCTTCCTCCAAACCAGATGCCTCAACTTCTTCATACAGAGCAGCTTCTCAGATTATTTGAATAAGTATAGTGTGATAGATAGGTAGGTTTATAGTGCCAACCTGGCCAATAAGAACATGTGGGATTAATAAGTTCGCAGTTTGATTCGTGGGCAAAGAGATAAATGGCTCAGCAAGCCACACCTATCTCTCAGTTGCTCTCTGGTGATCAGACCAGTGTGTGGCTGCCTTACCTAGTTCTGCAGTTTGCTGCCTGGCTGTACTGCCATATTTACTGTTGCATGGAAGTGAGTTAAACTGAGTCCTCTGTACTGCTATGTGGACTAATTAGCTGTTCTATTCCTTCGTGTTCTATCTATCTCTCAAATCATAAATGTCCTGGTTTTGTTTCTCTAGAGAACCCTGTCTAACACATATGGTGAAAGGATATAACCACAACACACACTCTCCTGATTTTAAACCACGCACTATCCACTTGTTCTATTCGAACCATTTCCTGTTGGTTTGTGTACAGGTACCACAGGAGCACAATTAAATGTACGGGAATTCCCATTGTTCTCATATGTATTCATATGCTACCCAAAGTTTGTTATGATACACAGTAAAATCCTCTGCATAGTCAATAGTACATAAGTAAGCATTTTCCTTGTATCCTCTGTTTTCAGCCAAGGTCCATCTGAAACCAGCATTGATATACCTTGCCCCATGCCCTCTTTTAATACAGCCTGGATTTCTGGCAGCTTCCTGTTGACATATTGCTATAACTACTTTTAAAGGTATCGTCAATAAAATTGTACTTGCATGACATATTAATGTTATTTGAAATTAATTTGCAGATTTTGTTGCGTCATATTTCTTTAGAATGGACACAAATATTAATCACTTCCAGTTGGTTGGCCAGATAGCTATCTTCCAAATTTCTTGACATGGACTATCACTGCATGAGCGTGTTGAAATATTTCCATTCCTATCCCTTCCTTGCTTTTCACTAATGCTTACATTGCAGCTTCAACTTCCTCTTGGCCTTTTGAACTAGTAGAACCTCAACTAATTCTTGGGAACAGAGACTCTGTACACTCCGTCCATATTCTTTGGATTCTCCCTACATCATTCAATAGTTTGATAAATAATCTTTGAACATTGTAATCCGAGGCTTGGATTTTTTCTTCTGTTCTTTCAATTTATGATATGCTGACTGTACTCATTCCTTTTGCTTTCCTAATTCCAGGTCTTTACACGTTACAATATAATTCTTTACTTTATCTTCTCAAGCTGGCCTTTCAAATTTTTCTGTTCAACTCTTTTATTTCATCATTTCTTCCATTTGCTTTAACTGCTTTAGGTTCAAGAGCAAGTTTCACAGTCTCCTCTGATATCCACTGTAGTATTTTCATTCTTTCCTGTATTATTAATGATCTTTTTGAGGAGCCCCCAATAAAATGATTTATGATAAATAAATAAATACCACAGGTGACATGACAAAAAAAAAAGATTGATGACCTTTATGCTATTTCACAAGTCTTCTGGTAGCTGATCATTAATGTTCAATATGTCCGAACCATTCTTGAGATAGGCTCTAAATTCAGGTGAGATATTGTGATAGTAAGGTTTCGTGTCAATTTAGCTTGACCAGGATCTTCAGAAGGTGCAGCTCACACTCTCCTTGGAAGTATGACCTATTTCATAGCTATAAGTAGACTGTGGAGAATGGGCTCACTCTTTTTCTTCCTGATGAAATGACCCTGGACCCTACGTCTGGCTTCTTGGGATGGCAATCACCATGAGACCTGCTGACCCTAAGAGCTGTCTGTGGCCTGCCAAATGCCTGTTGACATTGGATTCTCCCAACTCTGCTTCCACCAACCTGTGGTTTTCCTGTTTCTTGGGCTATTCCTCCAACAGCTTCAGGAGTCTGGAAGGGCCTCTAGTTTGCATCTGATTTATGGGCTGGAGTTGGACTGGGGTTTCTTGTTGTGTGGACTTCTTAATGTAAAATTCTTTATTGATATAAATTTCCTTCTTCTACATGTATCAGTATCACTGGTTTGTTTCTCTAGAAACCCCAGCCGACCACAGATATAATATAGACTGTATTTGGGCTCTTTTGCGTTCTTATTTTAATTTTCTTCAGGTTTGAACTTGCATATTCGTAATTGATAGTCTTTTACATAGTTGGCCCCCGGTCTAGTTTTGTCTCAATGATATTGAGTTTCTCTATCATGTCTTCCCACAGATTTAATCAATTCCATTCCTGTGTTTTCCACATGTATATATGCCGCTCCTGTTGTTGAATAAAGGTGTTTGCAATGAGGAAGTTATTGCTCTTGCAGAATTCTTTCATGCAGTCTTCAGCTTCTTTTCGATCCCCAAAGCCATAGTTTCTAATTACTCTTCCTTCCTTTTTGTTTCCATGTGTGCATTCCAATTGTCAGCAATTATTAATGCATTTTCAGTACATGTGTAATCAATTTCAGACTAAAGAAGTTGGTACAATTCTTCATTGGCTTTAGTGGCTTGTGAGAAAATTTGAATAATAGTTCTATTAACCGGCCTTCCTTGTGTATGAAGATAAATATTATTCTGTCACAGGCAGCATTGCACTTCAAGATGGATCTAAAAATGCTCTTTTTGAGGATGAAAGAGACATTCTTCTGAATTTGTCATTGTCAGCATAGTCATTCTTATCATTTTAAGATTCAAAGGGACTATTTCAACTCACCAATGCCTAGGATATTGATCTTTATAGGTCAGATTCCGTTTTTTTATGATTTCCAATTTTCCTAGATTCTTATTTTGCACGTTTCATGTTCTGATTATTAATGAATGGTTGCAATGATTTTTCTCATTTTGAATTATAATCCATTAGCAAATGAAGGTGCCAGAAGAAGCTTTAGTACACTTTGTTGCTAGATGCCTTCAAGTCAGTTCTGTCTCATAATAATGCCTACACAACAGAATGAAACATTGCCTGGTCCTGCCCCATACTCAAAAATTTTGTTATGTTTGAGTCCATTGTTGTAGGAATTGTCTCGATCCATTTGATCGGGTGTCTTCCTCTTTTTGCAACCCCTCCACTGTAATGTGTATGATGTCCTCCAGGGACTGGTCTGTCCTGATAACATCTGCAAAGTACATGAGATGAAGTCTCGCCATCCTATCTGCCAAGGAACATTTAGCTGCACTTCTTCTCAGACAGATTTGTTTGTTCTTCTCTCCACCCATGGTACTCTCAGTATTTTTTTGTCAGTACCTTAATTCAAATGCACCAGTTCTCCTTCAGTCGTTCTCATTCAATGTTCAAATTTCACATGCATAAGGTGTGGCGGAAAATGTCATGCCTTGGGCCAGGCGCAACTTAATCCTAAGTGAAATTCTTGATCTTCAGTACTTTAAAGTGGTTATGTGCAGTAGATTTGCCTAATGCAATAGGTTATTTGGTTTTTTTGATTGTTGTTTCCATGAGCATTAGCTGTGAATCTAAGCAAGACGAAATCCTTGATAACTTCAATATTTTCTCCATTTATTATGATGTTATCTACAGCTCCTGTTGTGAGGTTTTGAGTTATCATTAAGGTGGACTCTACTTTGAGGAAGCTCTCTTTCTCGGTGATATTTTGATTGTTTTGCAATCGGAGGGACTCATTTTCTGGCATTATATCAGACAATATTTTACTGTTATGCATAAAGTTTTCAATGGTGAATCCCTCAGAAGTGGACTGATTGTTTTGTCGTCCTGTCTGTTCTTAGTCTGGAAGCTGTGTTGAAATCTCTTCACCGTGGGTGATCCTGCCTGGTATTTGAAGTTATAGTGGACTAACTCCCAGCATCACAGCAAAGCACAAGCTACCACAGTGCAGCAAATTGACAGATGGGGCGTGGGAGTGGAGTTGTCATTGTTAGACACTGTTAATTTGGTTCTAACTCATAGCACCCACAGCCTGTTTCCTCACAGTTAATGTTGGAGACCATTTTTGCAACCAGTATGCCAATTCATCCCATTGAGGACCTTCTTCTTTTTTTCACCACTCCACTTTACCAAGTATGATATCCTTCTCTAGGGACTATGCTCAGCTGTTAAGATGTCCAAAGTATGTGATATGAAGTCTTGCCATTCTCACGTCTAGGAAGCATTCTGGCTCTACTTCCACCAAGAAAGATTTGTTCCTTCTTCTGAAAGTCCATGGAATATTCAATATTCTTCACCAGCATCATAATTCAAAGACATCAACTTTTATTTTACCTTTCATAATTATTGTCCACTTTCAAGTACATATGAGGTGATTGAAAATGCCATAGTATGATAGTTATATAATTTTATGTCAGTTTGAAGATATGTAAAAGTGTAAGGTTGGTATCCAATCTGTCAATCACACCATAGCCTGATGGTGACTCTTTGTGACCATGGCCTTCTCATAAGGAGGGCCCTGGGAACCTCCCCTTCTTTTTGCATTCACCTGACTGCTTCCTGCCCACGTTGAGAGCTGCCAGAGTCTTGCCATGCTTCCATCGACCTTGGGTCCACACGACATTGCAATCACTGGCCTTTGACATCCCTGCATTCTGCATCATTGCATGTAACTGCGTAAGTTGGAAAGGAACTTATGGGCTAGTGTTGGACTTATGGACTTGAGTTGGACTGGCCTGGGATATTTCCTTGAAATAGAAATACTATAATGACTTCTTGATTAAAAACTATTTATTGCACATATATGAGTGTCACTTGATTTGTGTCTCTAGTCAGCCTGGCTTACATCCAGTTCACTGCCATCAAGTTGATTCCAACCCTTAGCAACTCTATAGGACAGGGGAGAGATATCCCTGTGGGTTTCCAATACTGGAACTTTGTATGGGAGCAGAACTGCTGATCTTGTGTTGAGCAACCCAACTGGGTTGGTTCTGACGCATTATGTTTGTAACCATTATACCACTAGGGCTCAGCTGTGCCTTATTCCTCAAAGTGACATCCTTTAACACTGGAAATTGGTCTTCAGCAAGATCTACCAGTGTACTCGGTCATATGACTTATTTTCTTTTTACACTGTTTTGATTGTGATGTGAGGGAAAATCTACAGAGTAAATTGATTTTCTTTACAATTCATGCAATGTTTTATGATATTGATTGCAATACCTACAATGCAATACTACTTTTCCTATTCCCTCCCTTTGTTTGCCGTTTCCATTGGTCTTTCATTCCCATGCCTTCCTGCCTTCTGAGTAACTCCCTGACAAATGCTGGGCTCTGAATTGTACATCGTTGACAGTATAGGTCTCCTATTTGGGGGCTGAAAGTTGAGCCATGGAGGTGAGGTCAGGTGTCAAATGGGAATTCGACTAGTGCCTATCATATCCTAAGGTTAGTCTTCTTATTTTGAGTTCTACATTTTCCCCAGTTGATCCAGGGCCTACTACTGTGAGCACTTTCAGAGCAATCTGCAGTGAGAACCCTATGCTATCTTGGTCTTCTGGACTCAGCGCTGTGGAGCCTGGGCTTCATGTGGTCAGTGAATCCCTTTCATCTTCTTTTGATGCTATCTGTGTAATTCTGTATTTTGAATTTCTCTTCAATTTTTTCAGCTAGTGAAATGCACATGCTTTTCATTTTTGCTGTCCTAATTCCAGGTCTTTGCACCTTTTCATATAATTCTTTATTCCATCTTTTTGAATTCCCCTTTGAAATTTTATGTTCAGCTTCTTTATTCAGCGTCTTTACTTCATCAATTATTTCTATATTTCTCTCTCTCTCTTTTTCGTACTTCATCAATTCTTTCATTGGCTTCAGCTACTCCACATTCAAGGTGACATCCGTTTTGTCTCTTCTTTAGTTTCTATCTTTTTAATTATCTTTGAATTTCTTTATTTATGATGTTCTTGATATTATTGCAGAACTCGTATCATCTCAGGTGATTTGTGTTCAATGTGTCAACTTTCTTCTTGAAGTGTCCTCTAATTTAGATGAGATATACTCAAATTCATACTTTGACTCTTGGGGACTTGTTTTAATTTGGAATGGCGCTGCCTAGGGAGCTGGTGAAGAGGCCTGGGAGTTAGCCCTGCCTGGTCCTGGGAGCCAAAAGTTTCCCCTTTCCCCTCCATTCCCTTTGCCTTTCTCCTGGTTTTTCAAACAAGCTGCTCTAGCCATATAACGCCAAGCACAAAATTTTCATAATTCTTAAAGAAAACGTATCTGGTACCCAAATTATAAATATGACAATTTGGTCACATTTCAAAAGCACTGAAAATTTTATGCTTTTAAAATATATTTTGAATGCCATATATATTGATAACTATGAAAGTAAAGAATAAAAACCAAAAAAAATATTTCCAAAATTTAAAACTTGAGGCATTATAGGGATAGTGTTCTTCCAGATTTGGTTTGTTCCTTCTTACAGGCTGGTTTTCCGTGGCCCAGGCTTAGGCCAATGGCGTTCAGAAGCCTAGGCGGAGTCACTGTTACCTTTAGGCTTTCAGCGATGCTGCTTCAGGCACTTTTGGGGACAGCTCTTACTTAATACACAGCTCCTCTGCCATGATGTTCCAGCCAGAAATTCCAATTTCCCTTAAGGTTCCCTGAGCTGCCACGTGTCCCTTCCCTTGAGAGATTTGAGCATCAGCCCCGCCAGCAGGCGTCTTGGAGGGCCTTGGGGCCATCCCAAGCAGTGGTCCTCCTAGCCTGTTGTCCAGTAAAATGGTTGGACCTAAAGGTCACCCTCGGTGACTAGTCCTTGACCCCTTCCCTCGGGCTGAGGCATGAGATTCAGGGCAACCCAGGGGTGTGCTCTTAAGTGGGGGTTATTGACCTGGAGGCAGCAAGCTGTCAATCGCCTCCTTGTTTTGTGCTTTCTAGATGGGACTTAGCAGCTTGATGCTCAGGAATTGCCCCCTTGCATGATTCGTGTCCAATTGGGATAGAGTTGATACAGAGAGGCTGGGCAAACAAAAGCTGATAGATTCACTTTGCAACTCTATTTGGCCACAGTATGGTTTTGAGAAAGGAGTATGGTGGGCAGAGAATGGTACGCTTTCCCTTCCAACCGTGATTCACCGGGAACAGTTCGGTAGAATGTCGGGAAAGTGGGCGGAGATGCCAGAACTTAGAGCATTTCTCCTCTCGAGGAGCACTAGGAGACCTTCATCCCCAGTGCACCCAGGAACCCCTAAGGCAGGCGTCCTCAAACTGTGGTCCATGGGGCACATGTGGCGCGATGCCATTTATCCCACCCTCGGGGTGTTTTTGCTGCCACTGCCTGTCCTGCTTAGCAGCCGACTCGTGCAGTGTGCATAGGAATTTGTCCATAGGTTTTTGAAAACCATAGTCTGGCCCTCCAACGGTCGGAGAGACAATGAACTGGCCCCCTGTGTAAACAATTTGAGGACACCTGCCCTAAGGGATCCTGGACTTCAGGTCACTATTGTCCCACCCCTGAAACCTCCCTGAACATTCTACCCCTAGTAGAGGCACCAGGGGCATTTGGTCCCCGGGTAACTTACAAGCTTTTTACTCAAATGGAACCCGAGAAAATTAAAAATGACACAGGCAGTTACTCTACTTTTGATCCCTGTTGACTCTGCCTGTAGCATCCCAATATTACAATTTAACCCTATAATGCCGAGCATGACCTTTCCCTAACATTTAATGAAATGAATATAAATATATATATATTTATAACTATGAAAGTAATGAATCAAAATGAATTTTTTTTTGCCCAAAATTTAAAAGTGAGGCGTTATAGGGTTAAAAAGAAGGATGGTTCTTATCAGAGGGGCCAATGCCTTAGGATCATAAGTAAAGCGATGATCCCACTGCACCCAGTAGTGCCCAAATCCTGGAGCCCCCTAGTAGAAATTGTGAATGCTTTTACCCCCATGACGGTACTTAGAATGAACAAACACACACGCCTGATAATCCTAAAATTTTTACTTACTTCCTGTGATACTCACCTACTTTCAAGGGCACTCCCACCTCACAATCCTAGCCTTGCCTCAGTTAAACTGTTCACCCTTTTGTGCATTTGTTGGTTTTTACCAGAAGTTCTCAAGTTACCAAAGCCCCTAATCCAAGTGTGCCAGCTCCAGGACCACCATCTCCTGGACCACTTCAACCTTATCCATCCTAGCGCTGAATGGACAACCCCTCCCAGCAGAGCAGGAAGGGTGTGGACCCAAAGCCCCACCTCGCCCCTTTTGCCAGCAGGAAGTAGCTAGAGATGTCGTCGCCCAGTACCCCAAAGATTTGGGTCCACATCTCTTCAGGGTGGAAATGTTAGGTAGCTAGCTTAGGGACCGGGGTGTCCATTACACATGCTCAGAGGGCCCAGTTAGCGGCCCAGGAAGGAGTGGCACACTGTGCGTGCTCAGAGGTCCAGGTTTCCGGCCAGGAAGGGCAGGTCCACCTGGGTGGGCGCTGCACCTGCATCAACCCACCTAGGCCAAGTATATTCAATTCAGCCACTAGGATCGACCAGGGTTGCCCACCACACCTCCCTAACGCTCCTAAACCTCACTTGGATCACAAACCAGGCTTTGGCGTGAATACTTTCTCACGCAGAACCAAGGACCGAGGGATATCTGTCCCCAGAGAGATCTGACCACCCAGGAAAGCTCTTTGGAGGCAGTAGGAGTGGATGTGAGTGGCTGGTGGATACTGTTCAGATGCATGGCTTTCTGCTTGGAAGGGTTTTTAGTCTCGGCTGACAGGATCAGAGGAGGTAGTATGTCTGGATCACATAGTATCCATGTCCACAAATGAGCTGCCCATTCCAAAGTCCTGACAGTGCTTTTGGAAAACACTGTGCTTTGGAATGTCACCCCTTGCAGAGGGCAGTGGGAGGGGCTGGGACCCAGGTATGCTGCCCCTTGCTCCCAGTTGCCGGTTTCTGGATCCTGATTATATCTCTCACAGGATCAGTTAGTGGGCTTGTTGTCTGCCTCAGGCTTTATTCACCGAGGTCCTCCAGCTAGGTGGTGGTGTGTGTGCATGAGCAGAGGCTTCCTGCCAATCCCCCATGAGTTGAAGAGCTCCCCTGGTGTGGGCTCCGTGAAAGAGGTGCCCCAGACAGCAGGACTACCCAGGAGGGTGGGCCCTGCAGGAACCGGAGGGCCATTCCCCCTGTGGAATGACCTCAGAGCCCCGCCTCTCTCACTGTCCAGCTGCCGGGGCTGTGGACCCTAAGCTTCATGCCTCACATAGGAATAGACACAAGGTGAGGTGACTGCAGCACCTGCTTTTGCTGGTCTAATCCAGCCTGAGATCATCCTAGCATCAGCCCTCTGCCAGGGTCTGTTTTTTCCTCTCCTTTTATAGGGGCTCATACAACAATAACCACAATACGTGCAAACATCACTGATATAAGGCACATTTGTACATTCATTGCCCTCATTATTCTCAAAATATCTTCTCTCCACCCAAGCCCCTGGCCTCAGCTCCTCATTCCCCTCGCCCCCATTCTCACTACCCCTCCTCATCAATCCTTCATCATTTACTAATTATTATTTTGTCATATCTTGCAGTCTGATGTCCCCCTTCACCCCCTTTTCTTTTGAGGTTTTATGTAGATCCTTGTCATCGGTTCCCTGGTGCCAGCCTAACCTCCCTCCACCCTCCAAGCATCCCCATTCATAACACTGGTCCTAAAGGGTTCATCCACCTTGAATTCCCTGTGTTTCTAGTTCCTATCTGTCCCAGTGTACATTCTCTGGTCTAGTCAGATTTGTAAGTTATAATTGGGATCTTGATAGTGAGGGGAGAGGAAGCATTGAGGAGCTAGAGGAAAGTGGTGTTTCACCGTTGCTGTCTAGTACCCTGTGTAGGCTTGTCTCTTCCCCAAGACCTTACTTAAGGGAATGTCCAGTGTACTGAAAATGGGCTTTGGCTCTCTACCCAGCATTCCCTGCTCATTCGCAATGAGATTTTTTTGTGCTGATGATGCCTGATCCCTTTGATACCTCGTGATCGCACAGGCTGGTATGCTTATTCCATGTGGGCTCTGTTGTTTCTGAGCTACATGGCCGCTTGCTTACCCTTCAGGCCTTTAAGACCTCAGACGCCATATCTTTTGATAGCGGGGCACCATCAGCTTTCTTGACCACATTTGCTTATGCAACCGCTTAGACTTCAGGGAACGTGTCGGGAAGGTGAGCATCATAGAATGCCAATGTAATAGAACAAGGTATTCTTGCAATGAGAGAGTCCTTGAGTGGAGGGCCAAAGGCCATCTGCTACCTTAATAGGACACCTATAAAGATATGGACAAAGGTGTATTTCCCCATGCTCACAGATAAATATATTTACATCTGTGCGTGCCTTTCTTTAGACCTGTATAACTGGCCCGTGCTTCCTAGGTCGCTCTGCTATTCCCTTTCATTTCCCTCTTGTGCCCACTGCCATGCTCAGTCTTCATTTGGGTTTCAGTAAATCCTCTTGGTTCCTTCACCCTTGATCATGCCCTACCAGGATTCCTACATCGCCCTCACCACGGATTTGCATCCACTTGTTGTTCCCTTGTCTCTGGGTTTCTTGACATCACTCCCTTTCCCCCCAACTCCCTCTTTCCCGTGGCCCTCCCGCGAAGCATTTGTCCCCTTTTGCTCTCCTGCAGATTGTGCATCCAGCATCTCTTTTTAGACATACAGTAGAGGTAATAACATGCACAAACACAAGACAGAGCGAAAGCAAGCACCAAAAGATAGAAAACAGCCAAAATCCAATGACCATCAAAGAAAACACAACTCCTCAAGAAAGGAAAGCTCATACTTAGTTCACGGACTGTTTGTTGGCCCTTAGCAGTGTTTTCCAGTCCAGTCTGTGCGGGCACCTAGTCCTGCCCCCAAAGTCCTCCTTTGGCATTCCCTGGGGACCTTGTTGCTCCACTTCCTTGCTCTTCTGCTGCACCCCCTTAGTGCTATGCCTCAGTGTGGCGGGACCCGTTCCCGCACTTTGTCTCCAGTGTTGTCCCTTCTAGGGCTATGGGTCTTTGAGGGACGTCGTGTCTCATCTTGGGCTGGCCATGTGGTCTTCTGTGTGGACTGTCTTCTCTGAGTGGGAACATCATCCTCAAGGCAGGATCCCGGAGCCCACTGATTGACTTTCTCTCCAGCAGCTTCTAGGTAGGCTGTGCCCCATGAGGGGCCCTGAGGGGCCTGTGTAAACCTGAGTCTGCTGGAGGTTAGAATAGCAGTCCACAGATGTGTTTGTGCTTGGGGGAAACAGTGGGTGCTGTCAGCAATACTCAGAGAAAAACAATTAAGTTCTGTAAAGCCTTAATTTTGAGGGATTTTCCGTCTTTCTGGGTGTCCTTCTTTTCAGGATATGATCAGGGAGGGCTTTTTTTTTTTAACGTATGACGGAGGAATCCACGGCCCCCTCCCCACTATTTTAACAGCAGTTGGTGTTGTAAGTATCACTTGGTATGGGCCAGTCCACCTAGGTTCTAAGGTGTCAGGTTGGTGCTTTTTTACCCATGTCCAGTTTCCTGGTTGCACGTTGTTGGCTGCCTGTTCCCTTTCCCTTGGTTAGGCCCAAAATGAAGGTGTCAGAGCAGATGATTTGTCTCTCTCCTGCTGCACAGTCTGCAGGCACTCGATGAGGGAACGATTAGTGACTTCCATTATTTCTACTTCCTTCAATCTTGGGAGGATTTGGGGAAGGTCTGCCAAACATAAATTCAAATGGGGTCATGCTTTTCACATAGGGAGTGCATCAGACTTGAAGTAGGGCAAAAGGTAAAGTAAGGATCAACCCAGTTCTAGCCAGGTCCTAAATGCAACTTAACGAACAATTCCTTTAGGGTTCTGTTTATTTTTTCTACTTGCCCTGAAGAGCTTCCAGTTAATATTTAGAAGCATTGCTAAGACTTTAGTAATTTGAGCAATAAATGTTGGGCCATTGTTGGACCCCAAGGTGGTGGGAAGCCAAATGTAGGGACAATTTTAGTTACTAATATTTTACACACAGTGGCAGCAGTTTCCTTCCTTGTTGGGAAGGCTTCCACCCATCCAGAAAGGTGTCTATGAACACCAGCAAATATCGGTAGCCATACTTTCTAAGTTTGATATCCATAAAGTCCACCTCCCAGAATTCTCCAGGACTACTACCTTGAGCTCATGTTTGTGGTTGCTCCTTTTCTTTCTGGGGTTGTTTACCCGAGCACAGTGCAATCAACGGTGGGTGACATCTGCCACCCAGTGTCCAAACCTGGGTATGTAAAAGTGCCTGAGAAGCAACTGAGACAGTTTAGAGAGGATCCCAAATGCATACCTTCATGTAGTCCTTGAATCAGATCTCTCCCAGAGCTTCTGGCATGAATCTTCTTCCATCAGGATGGAGCAGCCTCCCTGGATGCTCCCAGTCTTTTTGGCAGGCCAGCTCTTGGCTTATCTTTAGATCATTTTCTGAGTATGTAGGTTGTGGCTGTAACACTGGGGATGGCATGGTCACAGCCACTACCTTGGGGATTTGTGGTATAGTCCTGGCATTCGAGATCCACCGGTCCGGGGGACTGGTTAGGAGTGGTTCAACCATAGGTCCCCCTACCACAGCAATATCCTGTCCCAGTGTAAGCTTCCTAGCTTCTATGACTAGGATGGCCGTGGCAGCCTCAGCTCGCATGCAGCTCAGCCATCCTGCAGCTACAGAGTCCAGTTTCTTTGAAAGATAGGCCACAGGTCTCTTCCATGGCCGCAAGTTCTCAGTTAGCACTTCTTTAGCTGTGCCTCTGGCCTCACATAGACAATTGGAAGGGCTTTACTATGTCTAGTAGGGCAAGAGAGGTTGCCCATATGAACGACTTTTAAAAGGATTCAAACGCTTGTTGTTCTACTTCAGTCCATTTAAGTTCTTTTTCCTTTCCCCAGTACTTGCATATAGGGGTTTTGTTGTTTTTGCAAATCCCAAATTCCACAATGGACAGTACCCCACAGCTCCTAGAAACTCTTGCAACTGCCTCTTAGTCTCAGGGACTGGGATTTTGAGGATCGCCTCAGTGCGGCTGGGGAACAAGGTCCGTTTTCCCTCCTCTAGTTGGTAGCCTAGGTACACAGCTTTATGGACACACAGTTGAGCCTTTCTTGCAGATACCCTGTACCCCAATGGGCCAAGCCCGTTGGCATTCCTCCAGGGTTTCGGAAGCCAGGAGGAGGTCATCTGCATACTGGAGCAAGGTGGTTTGGGGGTGTTCCTCCTTGTGTCCCTGTAAGTCTTCACTGGGTTGATGTGCAGGGGACACGGGTATGGAGAACAAAGCATCCTTTAAGTCCAAAACAGTATAACAAATTCAGTTTGACGGGATAGTACTCAGGAGGGTCTCGGGGTTTGGCACGTGGGGTGGCCAGTTTCTATCCTCTCATTTGCCTCTCTGAGATCCTGCACCGTTTGGAAGTCCTCAGTTCCAGGCTTCTGCATGGGCAGCAGGGGAGCATTCCATGTGGACTTGCAGAGGACCCAAATGCCTGTCCTCTTTAGTCTGCAAATGGGAACAGAAATACCCACTTTTGCTATCCAGGGAGTAGGGTTAGCTTGACACACCAGTGTAGCTGAGCTCAGAAGTTGTACGACCCCAGGCACCTGAAGTTCAGAAAGGTCTGGCAGGTTGTTCTCTGCCCAAACAAAAGGAATATCTTTTAGTGATTTATCAAGAAGTTCCTTTGAGGAGGTCTCTTCTGCTCCTTGATAAAACACATATCACTCTGACATTGGAGTGGTGAGCAAAACTTTTGGCTTTTCAAGTTCAAGGGTTAAGGTGGTTGTAGCAGATGAGAAAGTAATTATGACTGCCATTTTTCATAATAAGTCACGATCAATTAGGGGAAAGGGGCATTGAGGCATTACCAGGAAGGAGCCTGTAACTGTCTCTTGTGCTAAATCTGTTATTCTGGCCGTTGTCCATGGGTGTGCTTGGGTCTGCCCTGGGGCCCCTGTAATGAAAGCCTTTCCTTTTGACAAGGCACCTGTAGTCTTTTCTGAAACCAAGAAGGTGGCCCCTTTGTCCACCTAGAAATTTACTGGCTGGCTTCCTACATGGAGAGTGAGCATGGGCTCTTTGGGGTCAAGTGAAACAGAGCCTGGACACCTTTATTCAGCTTCGAGCATTATTGTCTGTAGCTTCGATTTTTCTAGGCGAGGACTAGGCCCGTTCTCTCTAGTGGTGGCTCGTCCGCCTCTCCTGGGCTTTTCAAGGCACTGATTTTTCCAATGTCACTGTTTTGTATAGTAGGTACATGGATACTTCCTCAGGACTAGGCGAGTGAGAAGCGGGGTATTAGGGTTAGCCATTCTTAGTTGAACCAAAACTGCTCTGCTCGTTCTCGCAAGCCTTCTGAACACCCATTTCCTTCATGACATTCCCTTGGGCGAAGTCTGCACAGCCTAACTCCCCAATATCAGCTAGTTCATTTACACTTCCTAGCTACTTTATTTTCTTTTCATGGTGGCTTCTGTCAGCCCCAAATGGCTTCACTCTTGTCAAAGCTGTTTCAGCTTTTCCCAGAGATCCTACACCATTGTAGCCGAGAGGTAACAGGATCTGTGACCATGGCCAAGATGGCACCCACCAGTCCAAACATGTGGAAGGGCGCTGCCTAGGGAGCTGGGTGAAGAGGCCTGGGAGTTAGCCTTGCCTGGTCCTGGGAGCCAAAAGTTTCCCCTTTCCCTTCCATTCCCTTTGCCTTTCTCCTGGTTTCTCAAACAAGCTGCTCTAGCCCTATAACGCCAAGCACAAAATTGTCATAATACTTAATGAAAACGTATCTGGTACCCAAATTATAAATGTGACAATTTGGTCACATTTCAAAAACACTGAAAATTTTATGCTTTTAAAATATATTTTGAATGCCATATATATTGATAACTATGAAAGTAAAGAATAAAAACCAAAAAAAAAATATTTCCAGTGGACACTTACTGGTTTATCTTGCTGGTCTCTGTTCCCTAAAAATTGCACTTCGTCCACAGAGTTTTCTTCCACAAAACACAGCTGCTAGTGTTTTTGGTTTGTTTTCCACATGACTTCACCTTCCTGGTCAAAGCTGATTTGTCCAGGGCTAAACACACAATGAAAACATAGCCATATTTGCACACTACAAAATTTGAAGTGAGATAGCAAGCTATTTGTTGAGTTTTTTGAATGACAGAAGTCTAAAAGGAAGTGTTATGATACAGGAAACAGTGAGTTTTGATGTCCAGGATCTATGCTGGGGACCCAGTTGGTACTCCGAATGACTATTCAAAGTGATGGTATGAATTCTCCTCTTCCATGACCTACACATATAATAGATATAACCACTAAGTCCATGATTTGACAAATGTCTTGTGTGATTGAGTTTGGGTTCCCCATAGGATTAGATCCTGAAACAAAGGTTTTCATTAAGCCATTTTCTGGGGAGATATCAATAAGGAAATGGGAAATAGAAAAGGGAAAGAAGGCAGCCAATGAAAAGTACATTATCAAACAATTTAAAATTGTGAGCAACTGGAGTTTAATCTTACTGGAGACACTGTAGAAAGTCCACTAGTTATTCTGCCCAGAATGTGAGGGAGTGTGGCTATTTGTCCAACAACTCCTATGGGTCATTGGTTAAGGGTTACTCCAGGAAGCAAGAATTAACTCCACAACCTCCTAAGCCATGCATGCTCAGGTACAGTGGTCTACAGAATCTAGAGAAAGCAAGAAGAGAGATGTGCTGGCCATTCGGAATTAGGCTAGCATGCCAAGTTGTCAGACATGTCAGGTTCTTGAACTATCATAACTTGAAAGTCATCATGATCCTGTGAGATATACCACTGGTATTTCAAACACAAGCATAGTTACCCGTGGTGGAAAATTTTCAGAAAAGCTTACAAGCTAAATAGACTAGAAAGAATAACCTGCCAATCTACATCTGAAAAAAATATTGGTGTTTGTGGAGCACATTGATAGCAGTGGAATATTGTTTCATATAGTGCAGGATGATGAACCCCTCAAGTTGGAAGACACTCAAAATATAATTGGGGAAGAGCTGTCTCCTCAAAGTAGAGTTGACCTTAGTGATATAAAGTTTTCAGGACCTATATTTGTTGATGTGGCAATGACTCAAAATGAGAAGAAACAGCAGTACTGCAATAACCACTAACAAGAAGATGGGATGCATGAAATATGGATCTAGAAAAATTGGAAGCCATGAAAAAATGGAACACATAAAGATCAAACACTCTAGGTGTTATTGAACTGAAATAGACTGCTATTGGCCATTTTGAATGTCATAATAATATGGTTTACATACCAGAGTAACAAATTTGAAAGGAATGGATGACTTTCATGTTAAAAAAGAGAATGTTTCAACATCGATTCCAATGTTCACCATTGTTAGGTGTAGGATATATTACACCTACAAGGATGAATAATTAATAAAGTTATTATTCAAATTTACACACCAACCACTAATGCTAACAATAAAGCCATTGAGGATTTTTACCAACCTTTTCAGTCTGAAATTGATGAAACATGCAATCAAGATTACTGATGACTTGAATGCAAAAATTGGAAACTAAGGAGGAGGATCACTAGTTAGAAAATATGGCCATGGGGATGGAAGCCACATGGGAGATCTCATGATACAATTTTCCAATAAGGATGGCTTATTGATTGAACATTTATTTTTCAGTGATGTAAACAGTAACCATAGACATGGATCATGTATATTGGATAGAAATACATAGGAATTAAATCAACTACATCTGTTGAAATAAACTACTATATATGCTCGAGTATAACCCAAGGCAACTAATTTTACCCCCCAAAGCTGGGGTGCTTTTTCAGCATAAAAAATGTGCTGAAAAAACCTCGGCTTATACTCAAGTATTTACGGTATAAAGAAGTTCAATATCATCAGTCACGAGACTGGAGACGAACTGTGGAACAAACCATCAATGGCAAATTCAACTCGAATTCCAACAAAATTAAAACAAGTCCCCAAGAGTCAAAGTATGAATTTGAGTATATCTCATCTAAATTAGAGGACACTTCAAGAAGAAAGTTGACACATTGAACACAAATCACCTGAGATGATACGAGTTCTGCAATAATATCAAGAACATCATAAATAAAGAAATTCAAAGATAATTAAAAAGATAGAAACTAAAGAAAAGACAAAACGGATGTCACCTTGAATGTGGAGTAGCTGAAGCCAATGGAAGAATTGATGAAGTACGAAAAAGAGAGAGAGAGAAATATAGAAATAATTGATGAAGTAAAGACGCTGAATAAAGAAGCTGAACATAAAATTTCAAAGGGGAATTCAAAAAGATGGAATAAAGAATTATATGAAAAGGTGCAAAGACCTGGAATTAGGACAGCAAAAATGAAAAGCATGTGCATTTCACTAGCTGAAAAAATTGAAGAGAAATTCAAAATACAGAATTACACAGATAGCATCAAAAGAAGATGAAAGGGATTCACTGACCACATGAAGCCCAGGCTCCACAGCGCTGAGTCCAGAAGACCAAGATAGCATAAGGTTCTCACTGAAGATTGCTCTGAAAGTGCTCACAGTAGTAGGCCCTGGATCAACTGGGGAAAATGTAGAACTCAAAATAAGAAGACTAACCTTAGGATATGATAGGCACTAGTGGAATTCCCATTTGACACCTGACCTCACCTCCATGGCTCAACATTCAGCCCCCAAATAGGAAACCTACACTGTCAACGATGTACAATTCAGAGCCCAGCATTTGTCAGGGAGTTACTCAGAAGGCAGGAAGGCATGGGAAAGAAAGACCAATGGAAACGGCAAACAAAGGGAGGGAATAGGAAAAGTAGTATTGCATTGTAGGTATTGCAATCAATATCGTAAAACATTGCATGAATTGTAAGGAAAATCAATTTACTCTGTAGATTTTCCCTCACATCACAATCAAAACAGTGTAAAAAGAAAATAAGTCATATGACCGAGTACACTGGTAGATCTTGCTGAAGACCAATTTCCAGTGTTAAAAGATGTCACTTTGAGGAATAAGGCACAGCTGAGCCCTAGTGGTATAATGGTTACAAACATAATGCGTCAGAACCAACCCAGTTGGGTTGCTCAACACAAGATCAGCAGTTCTGCTCCCATACAAAGTTCCAGTATTGGAAACCCACAGGGATATCTCTCCCCTGTCCTATAGAGTTGCTAAGGGTTGGAATCAACTTGATGGCAGTGAACTGGATGTAAGCCAGGCTGACTAGAGACACAAATCAAGTGACACTCATATATGTGCAATAAATAGTTTTTAATCAAGAAGTCATTATAGTATTTCTATTTCAAGGAAATATCCCAGGCCAGTCCAACTCAAGTCCATAAGTCCAACACTAGCCCATAAGTTCCTTTCCAACTTACGCAGTTACATGCAATGATGCAGAATGCAGGGATGTCAAAGGCCAGTGATTGCAATGTCGTGTGGACCCAAGGTCGATGGAAGCATGGCAAGACTCTGGCAGCTCTCAACGTGGGCAGGAAGCAGTCAGGTGAATGCAAAAAGAAGGGGAGGTTCCCAGGGCCCTCCTTATGAGAAGGCCATGGTCACAAAGAGGCACCATCAGGCTATGGTGTGATTGACAGATTGGATACCAACCTTACACTTTTACATATCTTCAAACTGACATAAAATTATATAACTATCATACTATGGCATTTTCAATCACCTCATATGTACTTGAAAATGGACAATAATTATGAAAGGTAAAATAAAAGTTGATGTCTTTGAATTATGATGCTGGTGAAGAATATTGAATATTCCATGGACTTTCAGAAGAAGGAACAAATCTTTCTTGGTGGAAGTAGAGCCAGAATGCTTCCTAGACGTGAGAATGGCAAGACTTCATATCACATACTTTGGACATGTTAACAGCTGAGCATAGTCCCTAGAAAAGGATATCATACTTGGTAAAGTGGAGTGGTGAAAAAAAGAAGAAGGTCCTCAATGGGATGAATTGGCAAACTGGCTGCAAAAATGGTCTCCAACATTAACTGTGAGGAAACAGGCTGTGGGTGCTATGAGTTAGAGCCAAATTAACAGTGTCTAACAATGACAACTCCCCTCCCGTGCCCCATCTGTCAATTTGCTGCACTGTGGTAGCTTGTGCTTTGCTGTGATGCTGGGAGTTAGTCCACTAGTACTTCAAATACCAGGCAGGATCTCCCACGGTGAACAGATTTCAACACAGCTTCCAGACTAAGAACTGACAGGACGGCAAAACAATCAGTCCATTTCTGAGGGATTCACCATTGAAAACTTTATGCATAGCAGTAAAATATTGTCTGATATAATGCCAGAAAATGAGCCCCTCAGATTGCAAAACAATCAAAATATCACCAAGAAAGAGAGCTTCCTCAAAGTAGAGTCCACCTTAATGATAACTCAAAACCTCACAACAGGAGCTGTAGATAACATCATAATAAATGGAGAAAATATTGAAGTTATCAAGGATTTCGTCTTGCTTAGATTCACAACTAATGCTCATGGAAACAACAATCAAGAAACCAAATAACATATTGCATTAGGCAAATCTACTGCACATAACCACTTTAAAGTACTGAAGATCAAGAATTTCACTTAGGATTAAGTTGCACCTGGCCCAAGGCATGGTATTTTCCGCCACATCTTATGCATGTGAAATTTGAACATTCAATGAGAACGACTGAAAGAGAACTGGTGCACTTGAATTAAGGTACTGACAAAAAAAATACTGAAAGTACCACGGGTGGCGAGAAGAACAAACAAATCTGTCTGAGAAGAAGTGCAGCTAAATGTTCCTTGGCAGATAGGATGGCGAGACTTCATCTCATGTACTTTGCAGATGTTATCAGAACAGACCAGTCCCTGGAGGACATCATACACATTACAGTGGAGGGGTTGCAAAAAGAGGAAGACCCCCGATCAAATGGATCGAGACAATTCCTACAACAAGGGGCTCAAACATAACAAAATTTTTTAGTATGGGGCAGGACCAGGCAATGTTTCATTCTGTTGTGTAGGTATTATCATGAGACAGAACTGACTTGAAGGCATCTAGCAACAAAGTGTACTAAAGCTTTCTGGCACCTTCATTTGCTGATGGATTATAATTCAAAATGAGAAAAATCATTGCAACCATTCATTAATAATCAGAACATGAAACGTGCAAAATAAGAATCTAGGAAAATTGGAAATCATAAAAAACGGAATCTGACCTATAAAGATCAATATCCTACGCATTGGTGAGTTGAAATAGTCCCTTGGAATCTTAAAGTGATAAGAATGACTACGCTGATAATGACAAAGTCAAAAGAATATCTCTTTCATCCTCAAAAAGAGCATTTCTAGATCTATCTTGAAGTGCAATGCTGCCTGTGACAGAATAATATCTATCTTCATACACAAGGAAGGCCGGTTAATAGAACCATTATTCAAATTTTCTCACAAGCCACTAAAGCCAATGAAGAATTGTACCAACTTCTTTAGTCTGAAATTGATCACACATGTACTGAAAATGCATTAATAATTGCTGACAATTGGAATGCACACATGGAAACAAAAAGGAAGGAAGAGTAATTAGAAACTATGGCTTTGGGGATCGAAAAGAAGCTGAAGATTGCATGAAAGAATTCTGCAAGAGCAATAACTTCCTCATTGCAAACAGCTTTATTCAACAACAGGAGCGGCATACATACATGTGGAATACACAGGAATGGAATTGATGAAATCTGTGAGAAGACATGATAGAGAAGCTCAATATCACTGAGACAAAACAAGACCAGGGGCCAACTATGTAACAGACTATCAATTACTAATATGCAAGTTCAAGTCAAACCTTAAGAAAATTAAAATAAGAACGCAAAAGAGCCCAAATACAGCCTACATTATATCTGTGGTCGGCTGGGGTTTCTAGAGAAACAAACCAGTGATACTGATACATGTAGAAGAAGAAAATTTATATCACTAAAGTATTTTACATTAAGAAGTCCACACAACAAGAAACCCCAGTCCAACTCCAGCCCACAAATCAGATGCAAATTAGAGGCCCTTCCAGACTCATGAAGCTGTGGAGGAATAGCCCAAGAAACAGGAAAACCACAGGTTGGTGGAGGCAGAGTTGGGAGAATCCAAAGTCAACAGGCAGTTGGCAGGCCACAGACAGCTCTTAGGGTCAGCAGGTCTCATGGTGATTGCCATCCCAAGAAGCCAGACGTAGGGTCCAGGGTCTTTTCATCAGGAAGTAAAAGAGTGAGCCCATTCTCCACAGTCTACTTATAGCTATGAAATAGGTCACACCCCCAAGGAGACTGTGACCTGCACCTTCTGAAGATCCTGGTCAAGCTAAATTGACACCAAACCTTACTATCACAATATCTCACCTGAATTTAGAGCCAATCTCAAGAATGGTTCGGATATATTGAACATTAATGATCAGCTACCAGAAGACTTTTGAAATAGCATCAAGGTCATCAAACTTTTTTTTTTGTCATGTCAACTGGGGCTATTTATTTATTTATCATAAATTACTTTATTGGGGGCTCTTCAAAAAGATCATTAATAATACAGGAAAGAAAGAAAATACTACAGTGGATATCAGAGGAGACTGTGAAACTTGCTCTTGAACCTAAAGCAGCTAAAGCAAATGGAAGAAATGATGAAATAAAAGAGTTGAACAGAAAAATTTGAAAGGCCAGCTTGAGAAGATAAAGAATTATATTGTAACGTGTAAAGACCTGGAATTAGGAAAGCAAAAAGAATGAGTACAGTCAGCATATCATAAATTGAAAGAACAGAAGAAAAAATCCAAGCCTTGGATTAAAATGTTGAAGGATTATTTATCAAACTATTGAATGATGCAGGGAGAATCCAAAGAATATGGAAGGAGTATACAGAGTCTCTGTACCCAAGAATTAGTTGAGGTTCTACTAGTTCAAAAGGCCAAGAGGAAGTTGAAGCTGCAATGTAAGCATTAGTGAAAAGCAAGGAAGGGATAGGAATTGGAAATATTTCAACATGCTCATGCAGTGATAGTCCATGTCAAGAAATTTGGAAGATAGCTATCTGGCCAACCAACTGGAAGTGATTAATATTTGTGTCCATTCTAAAGAAACATGACGCAACAAAATCTGCAAATTAATTTAAAATAACATTAATATGACATGCAAGTACAATTTTATTGAAGATAACTTTAAAAGTAGTTATAGCAATATGTCAACAGGAAGCTGCCAGAAATCCAGGCTGTATTAAAAGAAGGCATGAGGCATGGTATATCAATGCTGATTTCAGATGGACCTTGGCTGAAAACAGAGGATACAAGGAAAATGCTTACTTATGTACTATTGACTATGCAGAGAATTTTACTGTGTATCATAACAAACTTTGGGTAGCATATGAATACATATGAGAACAATGGGAATTCCCGTACATTTAATTGTGCTCCTGTGGTACCTGTACACAAACCAACAGGAAGTGGTTCGAATAGAACAAGTGGATAGTGCGTGGTTTAAAATCAGGAGAGTGTGTGTTGTGGTTATATCCTTTCACCATATGTGTAAGAAAGGGTTCTCTAGAGAAACAAAACCAGGACATTTATGATTTGAGAGATAGGTAGAACACGAAGGAATAGAACAGCTAATTAGTCCACATAGCAGTACAGAGGACTCAGTTTAACTCACTTCCATGCAACAGTAAATATGGCAGTACAGCCAGGCAGCAAACTGCAGAACTATGTCAGGCAGCCACACACTGGTCTGATCACCAGAGAGCAACTGAGATAGGTGTGGCTTGCTGAGCCATTTATCTCTTTGCCCACGAATCAAACTGCGAACTTATTAATCCCACATATTCTTATTGGCCAGGTTGGCACTAAAAACCTACCTATCTATCACACTATACTTATTCAAATAATCTGAGAAGCTGCTCTGTATGAAGAAGTTGAGGCATCTGGTTTGGAGGAAGAATCATTAACAACCTGTGTTATGCAGATGACCCAATCTTGCTGGCTGAAAGTCAATAGGCCTGCTCATATAGTACACCTTCAGTATAAATTAGTGTTCAACACTAAAAATACAAATGTCTTCTCAACTTGACAAATATAAACACACAACATCATTACAAATAGAGAAATGTAGCTAAACTCTATTTTACCTGGACCCACAATCAATAATCACAGAAGCAGCAGTCAATAAATCAACGTACTTCATTGGAAAAATCTGTTGTAAAAGACCTCTTTAAAATGTGAAAGAGCAAATGTTTTACTCTGGGGATTAGCAAGTTATGCCTGCTTTTAGCCTTGATATTTTTAATCACCTTAGATGCATTTGAATGGAGTCTTAATTTCAGTGTCTGGTATGGGTTGAATGACTAACAGCAAGGTTGGTGGTTCAACCCACTTGCTGCTCCACAGAAGAAAGAGGAAGCTATTTGACCCTGTAAAGATTTATATCCTTGGAAACCCTATATAGTCACTATGAATAACAATAGATTGGTGGTAATGTTTGACATATGCATGTGAAAGATGGACCATAAATAAGGAAGACTGAAGAAAATATGATGCCTTTAAAATATGATGTTGCAAATAATATTGAATATACCACGAATGCCCAGCAGAACAAAGAGGTCTGTCCCGGAAGAAGTACAGCCAGAATGTGTTTTAGAAGTGAGGATGGTAAAACTCCATTTCATATACTTTGAACATGGTATCAGGAGAAATTAGTCCCTAGAAAAGGACAAAATACTTGGTAGAGCATCATCAAAAAACAGGTAAACCCGGAATGAGATGGATCAACACAGTGGCTGTAACAATAGGCTAAAATATGACCATTGTGAGGATGTCACAGGACTAGAAAGGCTTTTATTCTATTGTGCATAGGGTCACTATAAGTGGCAGTGCGTGAGTTTTTGTTGATTAACAACACTGGGATATGAGCAATGTGCCCATGGCATATGCTAAACTGTCACCATGCTGGACACAGTTGATCTTTGTGGCTTTAGAGGGTAATTATTTAGAGGGTTATGATTCCACTGAATTTTTTTCTGTGTATTCAAACTATTCCATCCTAAGATTCCACAGATCTATCCAAACCAAGCTCACTGCCATTGAATCAATGCTAACTCATATCGACCCTACAGGACATGGGTAAAATTGTACCTGTGAGGTTCTGAGACTGTACCTCTTTACAGAGTAGAGTCCCATCTTTCTCCCGAAGAGCAGCCGGTGATTTCAAAATACCGACCGTGCAATTAGCAGCCCAATGTGTAACCAAGAACTATTCAGGGAAGCTAGAGGGAGAGCATGAAAAGAAATGAGTAGTTGAGGTGGTTGGATGCGCATCCATCCCTTTGTTCTACTCTCTATGACTTTTTCTGAGTTCATTCAAAATGTAAATTAAGACACAAAATAGAATTCTAACCAACCCTGCTATATGCCTAAACAGTATCCATTTTTCTCATTCTTACTACTAATAGAAGCTCAATTTTGTTTAGGGTGATAATGTACCTACTTAAATCGCTCCCTCCTAGGCTCCCTTGCAGCTATGCATAAGCATTTGACCCAGTTTGGGCCAAATATGTGTAGGTGAAAGATACTGAGTAGGACTCCCAAGAAAGTTTTTGTTGTTGTTTAAGGCAAAACACTTGTCTGGCATAACCCATTTCATTTTTGTCCTTGGCTCTTCTGCTGTCATGCTCCCTAGTCAGAATATTGAAAGATGGGAGAGTCACATAGGTTACATGAGTTTGGCAGACCAAAAAGCATGCATTCTCCTATATCCAAGATGAGTCCCTGAGCAAATATGCCAGACCTAGGCTACCTATTTCAAGACTTACTATTGTATAAGACAAAACCCTGTGTGGTGCAAAGGGTTAACACAATTCACTGCTAAGACAAAGATGCCTTGGAAGAAAAACCTGGCAATCTACATTTAAAAATTCAGCCCTTGAAAACCTCATGGGGCACAGTTCTACCCTCAATCATATGGGGTAACTGTAAATCAGAATCAATTCAGTGGCAACTGGTTTGGTATTTTTGGTGTTAATATAAGAAAAATGAAGCTTTTGTGATTAGACCACTAGTGTCGGTTTGTTTTTTCCCATGTAGCCAGATGCAATTTGGACTGATAGAGAAATAATTAAAAGAATGTAGAGTTAAGTAAGCGTAATGATTATGGAACTAATCATTTAGCAATGGGCTGCTAACCACAAGTTCAGTAGTTCAAATGCACCAGTCACTCAGGGGGAGAAAAGTGAAGCTCTCTGCTTCTGTAAAGATTTACAGTCTTGGAAGCCCTATATGGGGTTGCTATAAGTTGTAATCAACTTGATAGCATTGTATTTGTTTGAGTTTGGTGACTAGTATGTAAGCTTTGAGGGGGTAGTAATAGATACTTTGAATACTATTCTTAGCACTATAGGTATTATGTCTTTTGCAAATGGATAAACGAACAAAAGCGATATTCATTTTGTGTTTTCTGTAGTTTGCCTTATTCTTCCAAGAAGATTGCTCAAGTGTTAAGACCCAGTCTTCTCTGGCATACTTGAATAAAAGAATAACTGATAGACACAGACTTGAACCCTGGCCTGTGTGATCTTGGGTGTGTCACTGTTTTTCAATCCATTTCTCATCTGTGAACTGGGGATTACACACGTAGCCAACAGGGTTGTTTTGGAGATTCAGAGTAATGCGTGTGTCTTGGATTGAGTGCCCTTGCATGCCGAGCTTATTCCTCAGGCCTGGGTGCAGGGAGTCTATTTGAGATCTGATGGCAGGGAGTGGGAATAGGAAAGCGGACGCAAGACTGAGTTAGGGGGAGAAGCATTCACAATGGGAACGGGGTGTTGAGGCTTTTAATGTAGGATACATGGGCTTGATTCCCCCAGGACTTCTGAGCAACATGGGTTCTGTCCTAGAATTGTCTACCAGAAACAGGAGGCTGGGCTCTTCTTCGCCTGTAGTGGTGTTGAGCATTCCTCCTAGTAAGGTGACCTCTCCTACCTTCCTGGGTTTGGCTTTCCATGCCTTTGAAAAGGCTTCGAGGCAGAAGGACATGGAGAGCTGCGTGCTGCACAGTTGTGATAAGACACCATTTCAGCAGGAGCCTGCACTTACATAGAGCCGTTCGCCACTGCTATGATGGATATCAGGAGGAGCCCTGGAAGTGCAGTGGTTACAAGTTGGTTTGCTAACTTCAAGGTCAACAGTTCAAAACTACTAGCTCCAAGGAAGAAAGATGGGGTTTTCTACTCCAATAAAGAGCTGTAGTGTTTGAAACTTGCAGGGGACAATTGTACATTGCCCCACAGGATCGTTATGAGTCGGTATTGACTGGAAGGCAGTGAGATGGTGTTAGATATGGGTCAAAGAAATGTGGCATGGCAACCCTAAGAATCTGCTACAGACCATAAAGTGCCTCGGATAGATGAGTTTATTGTGCTTGACCTTTTAATACCATCAAACGGGCAACAGTTAGAAAGACAAACATACCAAGTGCCATTGGAGATCCGGGGAAAGCAGAGAAACACTGCTAATGATGCAGGTTTGCTGCACAGCAATCTGGCAGAGCTTAGTGAAAGTCCACTGAATGGACCCTAGGACCTAGTGAGCCCCTCCTGGGCGTACAACCAAAGAAGCACAGTCACTGAGTTGATTTCATTCCTCATGACCCTAGCAAACAAAGTTGAAGGGTCCCATGATGTTTTCAAGGCTTCTACTGGGAAGTAGACAGCCACGCCTTTATCCCACAGTGTGTGGAAGACGGCTTCAAACTACTGACCTTTGGGTTAGCAGCCAAGCACTTAATATCTCCCCCATCAAAGCTCTCTCCTGGATGGATAAAAACAAACAAAACCCCAGTTGATTCTTCCTCATTAGCAACCCTACAAGGCACAGTAGAATTGCTGCTTTAGGTTTACAAACTAAATTCTTACAACAGCAGACAGCCTCTGTTTGCTCCATGGAATAGCTGGTGGGTTGGAACTGCTCACCTTGGGGTTAGCAGCCCAAACATAATTCCTGGGTATATAGGCCAAGCTATTTATGCAATTCGCAGGGCCCTTGGGGCATTTTTACAAGAATGGTCACAACACTGATGCCTGCAGTAGAGAAGAGTTGGAGCCGAATTGGATGCCAATCAACAGACAACTGAAGAAGGAAAAAAAAGAAAGATGATGATTGCTCATGACCAAGTGGCACGCAGCAGCACATGCAATTGATATGCACATGGGAATAACTCTTAATGACATTGCAAGGAGTTGAAAAGGTCAGAAACTGAATGA